>NC_053499.1:24835685-25103185 GCF_905171775.1 Rana temporaria | reverse complement strand
TAGGTTGGAAAATCTTTTACATTTTTTTTGTGTAAATCATAGTTTCCCTGGGCTAGAAACAATTAGCATGTAAAAGCAAAAACTTTTCGATTTCAGATTGGGTGCGAAAGTGTTAATGCCCCAGTCAAGTTTTTATTGTTTTTACGGTTTGTGTTCCCACTGGGGAGATTCACCCTTTTTTTGTCCTAGTGACCATTGTCTCTTGTACAGAAGGGGATGGGAAATCCAAAAGTTTAGACTTGGAACAGGAGGTGAGGGAAAAGTTCTCCAAGTGAAGGGATATCCCCTTTGGACCAGCTGAATTTCGATCATGTATCGTCAGGGTGGTTGTACAGAAATCCATCTACCCATCGTTGGAAAATTTCTGCTCGATTAATGCAGTTTCCCGGGAAAGCTTCCCCTATGTCAGAATACAAAGGCTTAGCTGGGAGGATTCCTTTATCCACCTCGAATGTGTGGATGATGGAATCAAGAATATATATAATTTTGTTATTATTATTATTATTATAATTTTTTTAATTTTTTTTTTTGGGTGAACCCAGTGGTTTGAACAAAAAGATGAACCATCTGTGGGCTGCCTTTTTAGTTGTCAACAGAATTTCAATTGAAAGACTTCTCCGTCTTCTCCTTTTCCTTCTTGTCTTCTCCTTCGTCTTCTTCTCCTTCGTCTTCTTCTCCTTCGTCTTCTTCTCCTTCGTCTTCTTCTCCTTCGTCTCCTTCTCCTTCGTCTCCTTCTCCTTCGTCTCCTTCTCCTTCTCCTTCTCCTCCTTCTCCTCCTTCTCCTTCGTCTCCTTCGTCTCCTTCGTCTCCTTCGTCTCCTTCTCTTTCGTCTTCTTCTCCTTCGTCTTCTTCGTCTTCTCCTCCTCCTTTTCCTTCTCCTCACCCTCCCTTGTTTACACCCTCCACTGCCACATTTGGCACTTTTTTTGAAGGGGGGTGGTTACCTGGTTTTGACAGGTACCCGCTCCCACCGCCATATCTGATCACTGTGTCGATCTACGACAATCTTTGGTCTGTCTCCCCCCTCCGCGCAGGCATCTGGGGTATTGGCTCGCACTGCTGTCAATCACATCAAATAACGCGCCGGGGGTCAGGACCGAGTGATACAGTCTGCGGGTATGGCCGCCGAATGATAGTCTGCGGCTATGGCCGCCGGCTGTATCATGGGAGTGAGCACGCAAGAACTAACCCCATGGGAGAAAGCTTGCATGAAGGGGGTTAGTTCTTGCGGGGAGGAGCCGAGACAGCCGCCGAGGGACCCCAGAAGACCAGGTTCGGGGCAAAATAAGCTGCACAGTGGAGGTAAGTATAACATGTTTGTTATTAAAAAAAATTACCTTTACAACCCCTTTTAAAAGAAGGCATCAGGGGGCGGCAGCACCTCCTGAACGCTTGACAGATGCTGCTATGCTGCCCACTGAAAAGCAATCCAGTGCATTTCATTTTTCTGACGGCGGTAAGCATTGAGCATTGCCACCTGTCTAAAAAAGCCCTTGTTCAGAACAAGAGAGAATCAATACATTCATTCATCCAGAATCAATAGATACCTCCATCCATGCGGAATTGTGTGGATGGCGGAATCTGTGCTACCTTCTATTGTATTCTGACAGCTGGCACCCTCGTCAATCTGAATACCTGACCAGTGACTGCACCTGATATTGTTTGGCTGAGAACTTTTCACCTGGTTTGGCTTTTGTAAGTTGCTGGGACATTATGCTGACCCACTGACATCAGTGCTTTTGGTCACTGACCTGGAATAAGTGGTCTCCCTTGGGCTTCCTTCAATGGGCAAACAGGCATTCTTTAATAAATGTTTCTTTAATAAATGAAGTAGTGAAACAAATGGCGGATAGCATTGGTAACCACCTTCTAACAATACTTGTCACCTGGCTGCCCTTTTAATCAAAGACTCAGAATTGAAGTAACCGGAACATTGAAATCTAGCAGATTGCTTAAAGGGGTTGTAAAGGTACAATTTTTTTTCCTAAATAGCTACCTTTACCTTAGTGCAGTCCTCCTTCTCTTACCTCATCCTTCCATTTTGCTTTTAAATGTCCTTATTTCTTCGGAGAAATCCTCACTTCCTGTTCTTCTGTCTGTAACTCCACACAGTAATGCAAGGCTTTCTCCCTGGTGTGGAGTGTCGTGCTCGCCCCCTTCCTTTGGACTACAGGAGAGTCAATACACTCTCTACGTTGCAGATAGAGAAAGGTGCTGTGTGTGGGCATTCTGACTATGGTGCCCCTTTTTGACATGGTCAGATAAGCACAATGTATATCTGTATAAGCCACTGTGATCATTTCTAAAAGCAGTGGTTCATGTCAGGTCTTTTTGATGTGACACAGCACGCGGTGTGTTAAGGCAGGGCCGGTGTCCGATCCCGTCAGTGGCAGGGTTATATTTGGAAGTGGCTGTATCTCTGCAGTCATGTGAAGGTCTATTTGCCTGGTCCTGGCAGACTGCCATTTAGGGGACATTCCTGTACTGAAGAGCATTGTCAACAGGCCCCTGTGTTCTGCCCTTCAATCTTTCATTGCTTTGTCTGCTTAAAAAACAAATGATGGAGTTAGAAAGCGGCCGGCTGATGGTCCCGGACATGTGAGCAGGGGAATGATTTGGAGGAATACCAAGAATGTAGTGAGAGTATCGTAATGTGGCGTTTTGCCGGGCCCCTCAACCCACAGATGTTACTTAACAGGGTAGAAAGGTATGTCTCCGTCCTGTAGAGCAGCGGTCTCCAAACTTTCTGAATATAGGGCCAGTTTACTTCCCTTCAGACTGTGACAAATGGGAGTAGAAAATGCCTCAGGTTTGGGGGTCGGTGTGAGTATAAAAAAACGATATAGCACCTGTAATACGTAGCGACCCATCGTTGGTGTCGGTGAGAGGAATAGCGCCCTATCGTTGGTGTTGGTGGGAGGCATAGCGCCCCATCGTTGGTGTTTGTGGGAGGCGTAGCACCCCATCGTTGGTGTTTGTGGGAGGCGTAGCGCCCCATTGTTGGTGTCGGTGGGAGGAAGAATGCCTTGTATTGTAAAAATAAAATACCGTATTTATCGGGGTATAGCGCGCTCCCGCGTATAGCGCGCACCCCTAAAGTTGCCCGAATTCCTGTGGAAAAAAGATGTTTTGTACTTACAGTTTCGGTGTCTTGCACGGCATCCATCGGCGGCCTCGTCGGGTCCGGCGTCCGTCTGCGGCTTCGGGTGTCCTCTTCGTCGGGTCCGGCGTCCTCGCGTCCTCCCCGCTCGTTTCCCGCCCCGAGTTTGAATACTGCGCCGACATATACCGAGCGCAGTACACTCGTGTATCTTCGGGGCAGGCTCGGCAACTCTCGCGCTGACGTCCTGTACGCTCAGGACGTCAGCGCGAGAGGCGCCGAGACTGCCCCGAAGATACACGAGTGTACTGCGCTCGGTATATGCTGGCGCAGTATTCAAACTCTTGGCGGGAAAGTGGGTATCGGCGTATACTGCGCACCCACGATTTTGCCTTGATTTTCAGGCCAAAATAGTGCGCGGTATACGCCGATAAATACGGTATGTAGAAGAATACGTATCGGCCTAAACTGAGGAATTTTTTTTTTTTTTTTTGGATATTTATTATAGCAAAAAGTACAAAATATTGCGTGTGTTTTTTTTCAAAATTGTCGCTCTTTTTTTGTTTAGAGCGCCCAGAAAACCGCTTGTCATTTGCATGGCCTTCTTTTTCTTAAAACATTTTAAGGATACAAAAAGAGAGCCTCCAAAATCAGCCATAATATATAATAAAGACAAATGCAGAGGACAATTTTAACGTCTAATATAATCTGGATTGTTTTGTTATGATGGCTGAAGAATCATTTTTTTCTTCTAAATTTATGCAGGAAATATCTAATAAAAGATCGTCTTTTTTTTTTTATTTTTATAACTTGGTTTGAGATTGTGCTTCTGAATTTAAATGAGGTGCGTGTGACTAATCCTGAGGCTATAGGAACATTAGTATAGAGAAATGTAAAAAGGGGAAGAAAGAACGGAAGCAAGCCAAGGAACGGGTAAGGGTGTAGCCTCCCCCAGGGGGTTGGGCTGGGGCCATCTGGAACAACCATCCATAATGTGTAGACCTTGCGGGTGTTGATTTGGGAATCTTGGATAAGCTCAAAATTGCCTAAAATCTTATTATGGTTTTCTAAAGTGTCATATATTCCATCAATCGGATGTCTAATATATTTATAAAGCTCAAGTCTGGACAGTTGGTTGGGTTGTTGCCATTTCAAAGTAAGATGTTGAGCAGTACTGAAATAATGAGCCGGTAGACCTGTGATATGCACAAAGAAATGTCCTACTGAATGTGCCGGTGACTTGTCAGTATGGTTCCCCTATCAAGATGGTTCCCGTAAGGACTGCGCAGGCACAATCCTTGCCGACGGAAATCTCCAAACCTCGCCTGGCATCCAGGCTCATTCCTTAACATCCCCCTGGATTTGAGGATGTTAAAAGAGCCAGGAGGCCGTAGCAAGCCAGGACGTGAGGCCGACTGGCCACTTACCTCAAATTCCATGTCGCCCTGGAGGTTCAGTGATTTCCGTCAGCAAGGATTGCGCCTGCGCAGTCCTTACAGGAACCATCTCGATAGCTGGAACCATATCGTCAGATCACCGGCCGTGTACACACAGGCTTTGGCTTCTTCATCCACTGTAGACATTTCTTATACCATAGCCAAAACTTGCTTCTTGAGTTTTGCTCCACTTTAAAGTGGCAGTAAAAGCCCTCCTTGTTTACCTGTACTTAGATCTAACCCTATAATAAGGCTATAAACGTGCTTCATTTAGGGCCACGGTCTCTAAACTGCGGCTGGGGGGGGCCAAATGTGGCCCTTTACTTGTCTTTATCTGGCCCTTGGGGCACACTTCCTCTTACTGATACTAGGCACTGTTCCTCCCACTGACACCAACAATAGGGCAATAGTTCCTGTTCTAACATCAACAATGGGGCACTATTCTTCCCACTGACACTAACAATGGGTCCTATTTTTAACACTGTCACCAATGATGGGAAAACTATTCCTCCCACTGTCACCAAAAATGGGGGGAAAACTACTCCCACTGACGCCAATATTGGGGAAAACTATTCCTCCACCTGTCGCCAATGATGGGAAAACTATTCCTCCCACTGTCACCAATTATGGGGAAATTATTCCTCCCACTGACACCAACGATGACGCATTATTCCGGCGAGTTTAATGGGGGGGGGGGGGGAAATGATAAAAAATAACTTGACTCCCTCATCCACACGTTGGCTGGATGGGAGAGTCCTCCGCACTGAGGTATTGTACTCTGACTGCGGGGAGACTTCCCCCACCATCAGAATACACTGATCACCATTGCAGACTATAGCTGGTGGCGCTGATTGAGTGGGTGCCAAGTCAATTGGCAGATCAACCCTTCACATGGATCGAAATTCAACCGGTCTCTGCTGAACCAGCCAAATTCCGATCCATGTATGGCCAACCTAGGACAGGGAGCATGCAAGGACTACCAACCCCCTTTTGCTTTTTTCATCTAGATTATGTAGAGAGGAAGTTTTCTGTAGAGAGAACTGGGATCAATAATGGTTAGCACAGGCAGAGTACAGGAAGTTATCAGCTTGCTAGATTTTTGGCAGGATCACTGGGTTTTCTGACCACTTACTGAACAGATCTAACAAAGCCACTTTCAATTATATTTAACACACCAAAAGGGACTAAATAAGAGACGTTCATTGTTAGGCCTCACTTACATAGGTGTTGATACTCTTAGTTTGTAAATGGGTTGTGTGTTTATCTGGCTTAAAGGGGTTGTAACGGTAAAAAATAAAAAATCCTAAATAGCTTCCTTTACCTTAGTGCAGTCCTCCTTCACTTACCTCATCCTTCCATTTTGCTTTTAAATGTCCTTATTTCTTCTGAGAAATCCTCACTTCCTGTTCTTCTGTCTGTAACTCCACACAGTAATGCGAGGCTTTCTCCCTGGTGTGGAGTGTCGTGCTCACCCCCTCCCTTGGACTACCGGAGAGTCAGGACGCTCACTAACACACAGCTCCTTTCTCTGCAATGTAGAGAGCGCATTGATTCTCCTGTAGTCCAAGGGAGGGGGCGAGCACGACACTCCACACCAGGGAGAAAGCCTTGCATTACTGTGTGGAGTTACAGACAGAAGAACAGGAAGTGAGGATTTCTCAGAAGAAATAAGGACATTTAAAAGCAAAATGGAAGGATGAGGTAAGTGAAGGAGGACTGCACTAAGGTAAAGGAAGCTATTTAGGAAAAACATTTTTTTTACCTTTACAACCATTTTAAGCTGCCAGGTGCTGCATGCAGGCAGCCCATTCAAGTCTATGGGAATGCATTCGCTGTACAGACACAGTGGCTCATCCCACAGGTGTGTGTCCTGAGTGATCCTGAACCCACACTGTCTTCACTTGGGGGTCACTCGCCCACACCTGCCAGTTGCTACAAGCGGCTGTCTCTGTGTCCCCATAGACTTGAATGGGCTGCCTGTATGCAGCATCGGGCAGCTCAGGCCACATAAAAAAAAAAATGTCCCATTCAAGGACTACGGGGCTCAGCACCTGTGTGAATTTGTTTTTTTCCCCAGCATATAATGCTGACGCCATTACACTGAACCTGTGGGTGGCTTCAAGGCCCAGCCTGTATCTGTGTTTACTAAGGAAGGTTAACAAGGGCCAAGTCATTTTATTCTTTGCAGATCTCGCATGTGTAAATCTCTCAGAATGCTCATAAAGTTAGGTGGGCAGATGGCTCCGGCAGGATCTGGTTGGCACTGATCATAATCCAATCCATAGTTTGACAGGCGATTGGCGTGTCTCTTTAATAGCCGAAGACAGCCTGTCAGCTGCTGATATTGAGTGGAGGACAAAGAGGTGGTAAAATCAGAACGGAGTTCATGATCCAATTATCTGACATTCTACGAAATACACACCTCCCCCCTATACAGTGAATTTACCCCACCTCCCCCATATCGGGGTCCCCTCTTTTAATCAGGGCTCTACCACAACCCTTCATCATAGCAGAGGGTAAAAGGCAGAACAGGTCTGGATGGAAGTGCAATCCATCCTGTCCTGAATGCTGGGGGCCGCCCTGCATGCCGCTTGCCCTGGCTCAGCATCGCGCATTGCCATGTCGTGGGTAGGACACAATGTGCCCCTGGTCCTAGAGCAGGGGTCTCAAATTGGCGGCCCTCCAGCTGTTGCGAAAAACTACAAGTCCAATCATGCCTGTGACTGTGGGAGTCATGCTTGTAACTGTCAACCTTGCAACGCCTCATGGGACTTGTAGTTTCCCAACAGACGGAGGGCCACCAGTTTGAGACCGCCAGCCTGTACCATGGCAGCTCATGATGCTGACTCGGGGCAAACTGCATTGTGTTTGCTACACCACAAACGGCACCCCAGTTGAGAAACTGGGATCTAAACCAGGGCTCGACAAATCCAAGGCACCAGGTCGCCATGGCGACTAGAAATAGTGTCCTGGCGACTTGGCTTGGAAGGTGGGCAAAAAAAAATATATATTTTTATTTTTTTGTGAGCTGGCGCCATCTGGTGGTGGCCGTTGGTATTACAAGTTAAACAGCAATTCTAATGTCATTTTTCACTATTTTCACTGCCATCTTCTTCCCTCTAATTAGAACCCCCAAACATTATATATATTTTTTATCCTAACACCCTAGAGAATAAAATGGCTTTCGTTGCAATACTTTCTGTCACGCCGTATTTGCGCAGCGGTCTTAGAAGCGCACTTTTTTGGGAAGAAATTACACTTTTTTAAATTAAAAAATAAGACAACAGTAAAGTTATCCCCATTTTTTTTAATATTATGAAAGATAATGTTACGCCGAGTAAATTCATACCCAACATGTCACGCTTCAAAATTGCGTCCGCTCGTGGAATGCCGACAAACTTTTACCCTTTAAAATCTTCATAGGCGACGTTTTAAAAAAAATCTACAGGTTGCATGTTTTGAGTTACAGAGGAGGTCTAGGGCTAGAATTATTGCTCTCGCTCTACCAATCGCGGCGATAACTCACATGTGTGGTTTGAACACCGTTTACATATGCGGGCGCTGCTCACGTATGTGTTCGCTTCTGCGCGCAAGCTCGTCGGGACGGGGTGCGTTTTCTGGCTCCTAACTTTTTTAGCTGGCTCCTAGATTCCAAGCAAATTTGTCAAACCCTGATCTAAACGATCCAAGAGAGAAAAATGCAATCCGTACACCAATCAGTACATACAAAACCATCAAGAGTAAATCCAAAACAATTGATTTTTCTTTTCGGTGCAATCAAACTATAAAATGCTCTGCCAGGTCATACAATTTGCATGGGTGTCCTTTACTGCGATGTGCAAAACTACCCTCCTTTCTTCTAAATTCACGTTTTTTGTCTTTGTCGCAGGTTTTGCAGTGTTCTGGTGGATCGCATTAAAAGTGATCAATGTGTGCTAGGTGTGTTTTGAGATTTTGAGTGCAGCAATGTGGCTTTGCAGGATGAAACGTACTTGTAAATACTTGTTTTACATAGACAATAAGCCAGCTCCCCCCCCCCCACCCCCCCACCCATACATTACATAGCTCACAGGGAGGGAACGTAGACACATCTGGAAAACTCTATTTTTTTTTTTAAGATGTTACGAGGAACAATGCAAGCCGATCAATACTGATGATCCCAGAAGAGATGATGAGCAGAGATTACACCCTCTTATCTGGGAAGAAGAGCCGTATGGTTGTTATGATCTACGAGGGCGTATTTTTGTAGAAGGCGATGGGAGGATTCTAAACAGTCATTTCAACTTCTGAAAATTCTACGATCAGAGGGGTATTGAGAGGTATGGACTCCAGAGAGAGAGACATAATCCCCCCCCCCCCCCTGTACAAATCATTAGTAAGACCTCATCTGGAATATGCAGTTCAGTTTTAGGCTCCAGTTCTCAAAAAGGATATCTGGGAACTGGAGAAAGTGCAGAGAAGAGCAACCAAACTGATAAGAGGCATGGAGGAGCTCAGCTATGAGGAAAGATTAGAGGAACTGAATGTATTCACTCTTGAGAAGAGGAGAATAAGGGGGGATATGATTAACATGTACACATATATATAAGGGGTCCATACAGTGAACTTGGTGTTGAGTTATTCACTTTACGGTCAACACAGAAGACAAGAGGGCACGCTTTACGTCTAGAGGAAAAAAAATTTGGGCCCAGATTCAGAGAGAACTTACACCAACGTATCTATTGATACGCCGCGTAAGTTC
Organism: Rana temporaria; assembly: GCF_905171775.1. NCBI lineage: Eukaryota > Metazoa > Chordata > Amphibia > Anura > Ranidae > Rana > Rana temporaria. Next base: position 25,093,908 of record NC_053499.1, on the reverse strand, counting down.
TCGGATGTGCCGTCGTATCTGTGCGCCTAATTCTTGTAATAAGATACGCCTGAATTTTGGCTTGATCCGACCGACGTAAGTCTCCTACGCCGTCGTATCTTGGGCGCATATTTACGCTGGCCGCAAGGGGCGCTTCCATTTATTTACGCGTCGACTATGTAAATGACCTAGATACGCCGATTCACGAACGTACTTGCGCCCGTCGCTGTAATCTACGCCGTTTACATAAGGCGTACGTCGGTGTAAGTTTACCCCTCATAAAGCTGAGGTTAGCCATGTTGAGGTATGGGCGTCGTATTTTACATTCTTTACATAAGTCGTACGTGAATGGGGCTGGGCGTAGGTTACGTTCACGTCAAAAGCTTTGAGCCGTCGTATCTTAGGGAGTATATGCAACGTGATTCTGAGCATGCGCGCGCATGCGCCGTTCGTTCGGCCATTCATTTTCATGGGGTCACGGTTAATTTACATGTATCACGCCCACTACCTTCCTACTTTGAATTAGGCGGGCTTACGCCGGCCAAGTTACGTTACGCTGTCGCAAATATGGGAGCGAGTGCTTTGTGAATGCTCAGCTTGCCTCTCAATGTTACGTCGGCGTAGTGCATCTGAGATGCGCTACGCCGGCACAAAGATGCGCCAAGGTTGAAAAAAGACACAAGTCCATGCAGTTCAACCATACAAAAAAATGTAATACAAAAAAATTAAATAAAATACGGAAAGGTTTCTTCACAGTAAGGGCTGTGAAAATGTGGAACAGACTCCCTCCAGAGGTGGTTCTGGTCACCTCAGTAGATTGCTTTAAAAAAGGCCTGGATACTTTCCTAAATGTACATAATACAGGGCTCGACAAAATCCAGGCGCCCGGTCGCAATTGCGACAAATAGTGACCTGGCGCCCAGGGAAGCTTAGGCCTGTAGAAGGCCACAAAGCCGTGGCCTCAATTACCGGCCGGTGGTTTTCTGGCTTCTAACTTTTTTAGCTGGCTCCTAGATTCCATGCAAATTTGTCAAACCCTGGTTTAATATAACTGGGTACTAACATTTTATAGGTAAAGTTGATCTGGGGAAAATCCGGGGATCAGGAAGGAAATTTTTTTCTTTGCTATAGCAAATTGGATCTCATGCTTTGATAGGGGTTTTCGCCTTCCTCTGGATCAACTGTGGGTATAGAATTTGGTATATGGGATTGTATGATATTTATTATTATTATTATTATTATTATTATTATTTTTTTTTTTTTATGGTTGAACTGGATGGACTTGTGTATACAGTACCTTTTGGAAAAGTATTTATACCCCTTGAAATTTTGCACATTTTGTCATGTTACAACCAAAAACTTACATTTTATTTTATTGGAATTTTATGTGGTGGACCAACACACTCATAATTGTGAAGTAAACGGAAAATGGTAAATGGTTTTTAATTTTTATTTTATTTTTACAAATATGTCAAAAAAGTGTGTTGTACATTTGTATTCGGCCTCATTTTACTCTGATATCCCTAAATAAAATCTAGTGGAACCAACTGCCTTCAGAAGTCACCTAATTAGTAATGAGTCCACCTGTGTGTATTTTAATTTCAGTATAAATACAGCTGTTCTGTGAAGCCCTCAGAGGTTTGTTAGAGAACCTTAGTGGGCAAACGGCATCATGAAGGCCAAGGAACACACCAGACAGGTTAGAGATAAAGTTGTGGAGACGTTTAAAGCAGGGTTAGGTTGTAAAAAAATAAAATAAAAAATAAATCCCAAGCTTTGAACATCTCGCGGAGCTCTGTTCAATCCATCATCCGAAAATGGAAAGAGTATGGCACACCTGCAAACCTACCAAGACATGGCTGTCCACCTAAACTGACAGGCCGGTCAAGGAGAGCATTAATCAGAGAAGCAGCCAAGAGTCCCATGGTAACTCTGGAGGAGCTGCAGAGATTCACGGCTCAGGTGGGAGAATCTGTCCACAGGACAACTATAATGCCCCCGTACACACGATCGGAATTTCCGATGGACTTTTTCCATCGGATTTTCCGATCGTGTGTAGCCCCATCTGAGTTTTTTCATCGGAAATTCTGATGAATTCCTTTTGGAGTTTAGCTATAGAACAAAAGCCTGATCGTGTGTACGCGGCATTAGTCATGCACTCCACAAATCTGGCCTTTATGGAAGAGTGGCAAGAAGAAAGTCATTGTTGAAAGCCATAAGAAGTCCCATTTGCATTTCACGTGAAGCCATATGGTGGACACAGCAAACATGTGCTCTGGTCAGATGAGACCAAAATTTAACTTTTTGGCCTAAAAGAAAAACATTGTGTGGTGGAAAACTAACACAGCACATCACCCTGAAAGCACCATCCCCACTGTGAAACATGGTGGTGGCAGCATCATGTTATAGGGATGCTTTTCTTCATCAGAGACAGGGAAGCTGGTCAGAGTTGATGGGAAAATGGATGGAGCCAAATACCGGGCAATCTTCGAAGAAAACCTGTTAGTGTCTTCAAAAGACTTGAGACTGGGGCTTTAGTTTACCTTCCAGCAGGACAACGACCCTAAACATACAGCCAGAGCTACAATGGAAGGGTTTAGATCAAAGCATATTCTTGTGTTATGCCACGTACACACGATCATTTTTCGGCATGAAAAAAAAAACTATGTTTTTCAACATGTAGAAAAAACAAAGTTTTTCCTACTTTATCATTAAAACGACGTTGCCCACACACCATCGTTTTTTAAAAATGCTCTAGCAAAGCGCGGTGACGTGCAACACATACGACGGCACTATAAAGGGGAAGTTCCATTCGGATAACGCCACCCTTTGGGCTGCTTTAGCTGATTCCGTGTTAGTAAAAGACGATTCGCGCTTTTCAGTCTGTTACAGCGTGATGAATGTGCTTACTCCATTATGAACGTGGTTTTACCAGAACGAGTGCTCCCGTCTCATAACTTGCTTCTGAGCATGCGCGGGTTTTTAACGTCGTTTTAGCCCACACACGATCATTTTTTACAACCCGAAGAACGACATCGTTTAAAACGTCGTTAAAAAATGCAGCATGTTTTTCAGAACCCGAAAAATTATGTGAAGCCCACACACGATCATTTTAACCACTTAAGACCCGGACCTTTAGGCAGCTAAAGGACCCGGACAGTTTTTGCGATTCGGCACTGCGTCGCTTTAACTGACAATTGCGCGATCGTGCGACGTGACTCTCAAACAAAATTGGCGACCTTTTTTCCCCACAAATAGAGCTTTCTTTTGGTGGTATTTGATCACCTCAATCGCAATAAGCGTTTATCGGTTGGTTGTCATTTTCACAGCAAAAAATGCATTTAAAATACATTGTTTACTGTGAAAATGACAATTGCAGTTTGGGAGTTTACCACAAGGGGGGCTGATGGGGTTATGTGTGACCTCATGTCTGTTTCTAACTGTAGGGGGGTGTGGCTGTAGGTGTGACGTCATCGATTGTGATTGCCTATATAAGGGAACACACGATCGATCATGGCGCCACAGTGAAGAACGGGGAAGCTGTGTTTACACACAGCTCTCCCCGTTCTTCAGCTCCGGGGACCGATAGCAGGACTCCATCGGCGATTGGGTCCGCGAGTCCTGCGGTGTAACGTAAATCCGCTCGGCGCAAGCCCGCCTAATTCAAATGGGACAGGCACCATTTAAATTAGGCGCGTTCCCGCGCCGAACGTACTGCGCATGCTCCGTCCATCAAATTACCCGATGTGCATTGGGCTAAATGACGTCGCAAGGACGTCATTGGTTTCGACGTTAACGTAAATGGCGTCCAGCGCCATTCACGGACGACTTACGTAAACGACGTGATTTTTCAAATTTCGACGCGGGAACGACGGCCATACTTAACATTGGCTAGTCCACCTAGAGGGCAGCCTTAGTTTTACGCGGCGTATCTCGACGGAAACTACGTAAAGTTGGAGCGACGGGTAAAGCGGACGTTCGTGAATCGCCGTAACTAGTCATTTGCATATTCTACGCCGACACCTAGCGGCCGGCCTAGAATTGCATCCTAAGATCCGACGGTGTAAGTCAATTACACCTGTCGGATCTTAGGGCTATCTATGCGGAACTGATTCTATGAATCAGCCGCATAGATACGACAAGCGTATCTCTTCTGTGAATCTGGCCCACACTTTTTAAATCTGAAAATTTTCTCTGTATGTGTAATGAAAAAAGAGCCGTAACTTATCAGAGCTAGGCATCCGGGATTGTGTGAAGCACGGGGTTAATTGATTGTACAGATTGCTGTGATGTGGGTAGCTTGACTATCTTCCTCGTGGCTTGGGAATGTCACGCTACCACGTCTCCATTTCTACCCTTGAGACTAATACTGGCACTGGAGGTTTATTAAAGTGACAGGAGGCATAAGCTATGCGTTGGTGTTTATAAAAGGGCAATAACCAACATACAGATCCATATTTTAGATAATGGTCTGATACTGGAGAGACCTTCATTATATTACCAAAAGTATTGGGACGCCTGCCTTTACACGCACATGAACTTTAATGGCATCCCAGTCTTAGTCCGTAGGGTTTAAGTACCTAATTATTATGGTACTTATATAGCACTGTCAATTTACGCAGCGCTTTTATTATGCTTGGCATGAATTTGTGGATTTGAAGGCATATTTATAAAGAGGCAAATTTCAGGGTTATGCTCTATTCAGGCTGGGTTCACACTGGAGAATGTAGCGTCTCACAGCAGGAGTCCGGTGCGTCTCCATTCACTGTTTCAGGTCCAAATGCAGCCTGATTTGTTGTCAGAATTCAGGCCTGAAAAGGACCAAAAGACGCACAGGACTCCTGCGCAATTCGTCCCTGAGCCGCAGCGGAGATGCGTGAACCGCCCTATTGATATGGTTCCCTGCCTGACTGCGCAGGTGCGGACGAAAGCCCACGGAAATCTCCGAACCTCGTGCGGCATCCAGGCTCATTCCTTAACATCCCAGTGGATTGGAGGATGTTAAAAAAGAGCCAGGAGGCCGAGCGAGCGCAGCGAGCCATCCGAGCAAAGCGAGGACCTGAGACCGACTGGCCACTTACCTCAAATTCCACGTCGCCCTGGAGGTTCGGTGATTTCCGTCGGCAAGGATTGCGCCTGCGCAGTCAAGACGGGAACCATACAGCGACATGAAGGCACGACTTTGCGAGACAACTTCAAGTCGCCTCCAGGACAGGCAACTTTGCCAGTGGCCAATCAAACAATAATCGGCTCAGTGGGAGGGAGGGGTTTTGCCTGAGAAAACTATTTTCTCTTCCTGTAAAGTTGCTTCAGTTAAGACCGTGATCTGACTTTGGAGGCGACTTCCGTTGAAATCAATGGGTACAAGTCGCCTTGAAGTAGTACAGCGATCTTTTCTGAAGTCGGAGCGACTTCAGTAGTGTGCATTAAGACGGCTCCCATTCACTTCAATGTCATTTTTCATGTCGTGCGACACAAGTCACAAGTCGGATCCCAAGTCGCGGTAGTGTGAACGGGCACAGTAAAGTCTTTTTTTTTCTGTATAGGATATTGGGCTGTGAGAATCGTGATCTTTATTCTAAGCAAAAAAAAATAAATAGTGATTCTCATTTTAGCCAGAATTCATGCAGCTCTAGTGTCAGGTACTGGACTGCAAATTAGGCAAATGATCGCTCAGCAAGAAAAAGAGGTAAAAGTGTTTAATTAGTTTTACTTTGGCATCTCAATAGTTCCTCTTTTTTAAAACTGTTACCCTGGTCTTTCATGACTCTGGAATGCTTTTTGAAGAAACGGGTGATCAAATACCACCAAAAGAAAGCTCCATTTGTGGGGGAAAAAATGGACGCCAATTTTGTTTGGGAGCCACGTCGCATGACCGAGCAATTGTCAGTTAAAGCGACGCAGTGCCGAAGCGCAAAAAGTGGCCTGGTCCTAGCTGCATAATGGTCCGGGGCTAAAGTGGTTAAGTGGGGATAGCGGGCGTGCCCGCTGCACTGCGGGGGTGCCAATGCGTGTGGCCGACGGACACGAGAGCCAGAACAGGGACGTACGTACACACAAATCCCTGTTCTGTGAGGAGAGGAACAACGATCTGTCATCTCTTCTAGTCAGTCCCCTCCCCCTACAGTTAGAACACACAAGGGAACACAGTTAACCCCTTGATCGCCCCCTAGTGTTAACCCCTTCTTTGCCAGTGACATTTATACAGTAATCAGTGCATTTTTTTTTTCAATCAAGTTTAATTTTATTTTGAAAAGTATATGGTACATCAGATATCATACAGCAAAAAAATATCATTACATTGTTTGTGTGTGTGTGTATATATACACACACACACACACACACACACACACACACACACACACTATATAATAGTCCGTGGGTGTATGTGTGTGTATATATATATATATATATATATATATATATATATATATATATATATTCTCTCATATTCATTGTGTGTGTGTGTGCGCGCGCGCAGTGTTTACATATGCAACGATGAATGTGTTTTAGTTGAGCCCAGTTTGCTCCATTGCAGTGCATGAAAAAATTAAAATATTTTTCCACGTGAATACATCGCAGTAAATATGACTACTTTAAAAATAAACTTTATAACTAATTCTTACAAACTTATGCAAATGCAAGGGAAAATGTATCGCAATGCTTGGGAATCGCATTAAAATGGCGTGTGTGCGTTACACCACAAAGCATGTATTTTTGGCACGTTAACCAGCCTTTTCTTCAAGAAATTCAACAAAAATCACATCACCAAGTATTGTATGTGTCTACAAAAAGCTGAAAATGTGTATCGGACTGTGAACAATGCGGAATGATGGAAGTAGGTCTGTTTTTGAGGCGCAGAAAGGTAACGCTCTTTCACATCTCCGCTTATTTCGACCTCCATAGATAACAAACTGGCTGTATAGAATGCCCATACATTCCAACACCAAGAACTTGGCTGCACAGAAGAGCTTGCAGTCTAATTGCTGCGACTTGAACTAAAAGGTCACGCTATTGTGTTTTTGTTTTTTGGGACTTCAAGATTGCGTTTTTTTCTTTGCTTCTTTTTTTTGTTTGTTTCTTTCTCTTTTATAACGCTCCATTTTCCAACTTCTGGGCAGCCTCTAATTTATTTGTGTCCTTTTTTAAAGACATTAACCCTCCTGAGAGGGGGTGAAATTGTTATATGGGTGACCGCTTTGCCTTTGTTTGAACTCTTCCCAAAAAAAAGGGAAAAAAAAGTTCCCTGCGGACAAACCTGTCTATAAAGTAAGTCTATTATTTCTTTTTTGATGCACAAACATGCTGCCCCCCTTTGTATCTCCCCCCTCCTCCTGCAGTCATGTAATCCCCCCCTCTGCTCCTTTTTCTGTCCCCCCCCCGCCTGCTGCGTATCGGGGCGAATCTTCCCCTGCAGGGGATTGTGGGAATGTTTCAGTCCTGGCTCACCCCTGGAGCCAGATAATAAGCGGCTTCAGAAAGCAGACCCCAGGAGCTTGGCTATGCAGGGCCAGGAACAGTAGGGAACCCCTTGTCTTTGTAAAGGGGCCTTGCACAATCCTTCCTTATTTCCCTCCACTTGAAAGATTCCCCCCCCCCCCTCCCTCCCCATCACTACATCCAGAGATGAAAACAAGCAACACTTTTCTCTTGGTGCGTGTTGTATGTTTGTGTCTGTGGGGTTGCGTTGTCCATATAGTGAGCCTCATTGCACAATGGCTTTTCAGTACCTGCCGTGCACGTTGACAAAGGCCGCTCTTCCAGCCCCGGCTTCTCACTGCGGCCCCCTGCTGGTCTTTGAGAAAGCCACAATCATTCATCCCGAGGACTGGCACTGCTTTTGGGCAAATATTTCTGGGTTTTCTCTTCACTAATCATTCTTTTTAAGCCAGGATGAGGCATAGACTTCTCTGCTGTGTTTGGGCAACTGTGGATATTTTCTTTTTTTTTCTTTCTTCAATACGAGTCAAATTGAAATGCATGGGAGGTTTGCATGCAGTTTCATTCCATAAATCTTTTACATTTTTATTGGTTTTGGCATGTCCCTAAAAGACTAACTCAAGCCTTTATTTATTTTTTAATACACTATATTTTCAGAAGTATTGGATCTCCTGCCTTTACACGCACATGAACTTTAATGGCATCCCTGTCTTAGTCTGTAGGGTTCAATATTGCGTTGGCCCACCCTTTGCATCTATAACAGCTTCAACTCTTCTGGGAAGGCTGTCCACAAGGCTTAGGAGTGTGTCTATGGGAATGTTTGACCATTCTTCCAGAAGGGCATTTGTGAGGTCAAGCGCTGATGTTGGACGACAAGGCCTGGCTCGTAGTCTCCGGTCGAATTCATCCCAAAGGTGTTCTATCGGGTTGAGGTCAGGACTTTGTGCAGGCCAGTCAAGTTCCTCCACCCCAAACTCGCTCATCCATGTCTTTTATGGACCTTGTTTTTTGTACTGGTGTGGGGTTGTTTTCAGTGGCGGCCCGTCCATTAGGGGCGCACGGGATCCCCCCCACCCCCATCCATGCATCTGGCCGCATAATTTACATACAGGGTACCGGATGCATTAATTCCAATGGGGGGGGGGGGGGAGTTTAAACATGTGATTAGTGCCAGAGGATCGAATAGGCTTTAAAAAGAGTGGTCTGGGGGGGGGGGGGGGGCAGAGCACTGCACTCCAAGCCCACCCAGTTGTGTAACACTGAATCGCTTCCCCGCCAATCAGGAAGCCGGTCACAAGACCAGTTTTCCGATCAGCCAAAATGCCAGGCTATCCTATTGGATGGCTAGGAGGAGGATAGCACAGCCGGAGTAGACCAACAAACTCGCCAGCTGCCACTGTGACCAATGATGGCTCACCCGCAGCAGGTCACCAGTGCACAAAGCAAGGTCCATAAAGACATGGATGAGCGTGTTTGGGGTGGAGGAAATACTTGACTGGTCTGTGTCCTGACCTCAACCCGATAGAACGCCTATGGTATGAATTAGAATGGAGACTGTGATCCAGGCCTTCTCATCCAACATTAGTGCCTGACCTCACAAATGCCCTTCTGGAAGAATGGTCAAACATTCCCATAGACACACTCCTAAACCTTGTGGACGGCCTTCACAGAAGAGTTGAAGCTGTAATAACTCCAAAGAGTGGGCCAACTCAATATTGAAGACTACTGATGAAGACTGGGATGCAATTAAAGTTCATGTGTGTGTAAAGGCAAGCGTCCCAATACTTTTGAGGGGTGGGTTGTGCACCACATTTGTGTGAATGGAGGATTCCAATTCTTGTTCAGGCTCCTGGCCAGTCATCTATGGCCAGCTTGATGTCTAAATCGTATTTTCCTGGTGTTCCCCTTCAACTTGCAGGTTGGGGACAAAAAGGATATGGCTTCAGTTAGGCTTGATTGAGGACTAGGATTTTTTAGTATCCATTCATGTGATTTGATTTCAGGTCAGATTCAAATATTTTTTTTTAAAGCCCAACTCTAGCCCAAACTAATATTGTATATACAGTAATGTAGAAGTTCAGCCTTGGTTTATGCATAAAGCCCAGTGACTTGCATAGCATGCTGGGACTTGTAGTCAGTGAATGTCTGCAGGTTGTCGATCTATCATCCGGGAGAAGTGTGGGAAGGCCGGAGAGACGTCCTGTCCTAATGATGAGCCTTTTAATCTGATCAGTTAGTGAGGAGACAGAGCGGCTCCATATCCATTACATCCCCTGATTGGTGAGAATTAGAGCAATCTGCACATTAGCAAATTGAATCCATCATGGCTCAAATAATGGCGCTTTGTGTGTGCGCATATATTATTGCTGTTATGGATGGGTGATGGTTCAGGCTGGCTTTTCCTGCATGTGCTTCCTTTTCAGACCTGGCTAAGAAAATATTTGATTTGGTTATAATTGTTTTTATGAGATCAGAAGAGCCTGCAATCTGCATCATGTAATAATTAGGTTATGTGCCCGTACCCAGGACAGCTAACTGCTACATTAGGCTGGCGCTGGGCCAAGCGTGACTTCAGCAGCTGAAGCCGCTGTTTACTTATTAGGGGCTACCGGGAGCTCTACAGAGTCCCTAGGTGCCTGTTGTCTGCAGCTTAAAGAGGAGTTCCACCCTCAAAATTGACCTCCGCTTAACCCACTCCTCGCCCCCTTACATGCCATATTTGGCATGTAATTTTTTTGGGGGGGAGTGGGGGCTTCAGGAGAAGGGGACTTCCTGTCCCACTTCCTCCTTCCGCCGAGGAGCTGCAAAGGCGATACGTCATATCTCCTTTTGGCAGCCCCTCCCTGTAGGCGATCGCCTAGGACACATGACAGGTCCTAGGCGATCGCCTGTCCAATCAAACAGCGCAGCGCCGGGCGCGCATGCGCAGTGCCGCCCGCGCATGCGCAGTGGGTGCCCGGCTGTGAAGCCGAAAGCTGTCACGGCTGAGTGCCCACAGTGACAATGAAGACGCCGGCCGGGGAGGGGGGGTGAGGAGCGGAACCCCGGCCGGCGCGTCGCTGGAACGTGGAGCAGGTAAGTGTCAGTTTATTAAAAGCCGGCAGCTACACTTTTTGTAGCTGCTGACTTTTAATAAACTTAAATAATGGGTGGAAAACCCCTTTAAGAAAGTGAAAGCCAAGATGAAATCTAAAATCTATATTCTATATCATTTTATATTTCTACACCATACTGTGCAAACGTCCGTGGGGGTATCTCAGTGCGCATGCTCCAAATTAACCCCGCAACAAGCCAATGCTTTCGACGTGAACGTAATTCTACGCAAAGCCCAGATATTTCTTGTACCTATAATGAGGCTTAGCTATAGGTTTACTTACCTATAGGTAAAAATCAACCAAGGGAGTTTACCAACTATAAGGCGTATGTAAAGCCTCACCTTGTAAAACAACCCATTGAGCTTAAAATAGAGATGAAAGGCAAAATATTTGTGGGTGCATTGCTGCAAATGGAGTTGGAGATTTGGTCAGGATCAATGTTGTCCTCAGTGCTGAGAAATACAGGCAGATACTTCTCCATCATGTCAAACCATCAGGGAGGTGTGTGATTGACCCCAAATTTATTCTGTAGCAGGACACCGACCCCAAACATACAGAAAATGTCATTAAGAACCTTCTTCAGTGTAAAGAAGATCTGTGGTTTGTTTTTCGAGATGTTTTGAACAACCTACCTGCCGAGTTCCTTTAAAATCTGTGTGCAAGTGTACCTAAAGGAATTGAAGAATTGTTGCTGTTTTGAAGACCGGGGGGGGGGGGGGGGGGGGTCCACACCCAAATATTGACTTGATTTTAGATTTAATTTTTCTTTTGAGGCCTTTAGAATTTTATATTTTCCCTTGTGCTTGGTGGTCATCAAAGTAGACTGCCACTGATGTGATGATATTGTGATATGGTTTAAATCGGGGCTCGACAAACCCCGGGCGCCAGGTCGCATTTGCGACTAGAATTGGGGATCTGAGGTGGCACAGCTGGGGTATCCGCGTTACTTGTAAACCAATGTTCCACTGTACCTTGTTGCTACGTTTACTTTGTGGGAGTACATGAGAGCAGCCATTCTTATTTCCTCCTAAATACAAATACACAGGGGGCCATATTCTTAAACAAGTTCCGTAGGCGTATCAGCAGATACGCCTACGTAAGTCCGTTTCCTATGTTTAAGTGTATTCTCAAACTGAGATACACTTAAACATGCCTAAGATACGACGGCTTGCGCCGTTGTATCTTAGGCTGCAATATTTTTGCTGACCGCTAGGTGGCGGTCAGCGTAGAATATGCAAATGACTAGTCACGCCGATTCTCTAACGTACGCTTGCCCGCCGTAGTGTTTTAACGTCGTTTCCGTAAGCGATACGCGGCGTAAAGATAAAGATGCCCCCTAGGTGGCGTACTCAATGTTAAGTATGGCCGTCGATCCCGCGTCGAAATTTCAAAATTTAACGTCGTTTGCGTAAGTCGTCCGTGAATGGCGCTGGACGCCATTTACGTTACAGTCAAAGCAAATGACGTCCATGAGACGTCATTTAGCGCAATGCACGTCGGGTAATTTACCCGACGGAGCATGCGCATTACGATCGGCGCGGGAGCGCGCCTAATTTAAATGATCCACGCCCCCTGCCAGGATCATTTGAATTAGGATGGCTTGCGCGGGTGGACTTTACGCGACGCCGCCGCAAGTTTACAGGTAAGTGGTTTGTGAATCAGGCACTTGCCACTTAAACTTGCGGCGGAGTAACGTAAAGTACATACGTTCCGCCACCTTAGATGTATAAGAATATGGCCCAGGGACTGTTTTACTGCTCCCCTCTCAAGTCTACTAGTTAGGTTATTTTTAAACCCCATCTAACTATCTTCTCTACAGAACAGTCAACAATAGACTAGAGATCCTCGCCGACAATGGACAGATCTAAAGGGTATTCCTGTCTACTTTTTAATGTTGAAACCAAGCGCCATGATCTCCCCTACAGAGGCCAGTGAATGGTTTAACACTTCTGTCTACCGAATAGTGAAATATACGTTTTTGGTGAAACCGCCTTCTATTTATCATTTATTTAAAACGTATTAAAAAAAACAAAAAAAAACATAGTTCATCTTTTAAGGGTAGCTTTATTCAGATCTGTATTTCGGCTTATGCGCTTGTGGCTCACTACAAAAGATGCGATCAAGTGATTTATCCTCAGAAGTTTAGGTTGAAAGCCTAGAGCATAAAATCTCGCTATCGCAAAGCTGAGATCTCAACTTTCATCCAGTGCGCACTGTTGTGTCTATATTGTCTGTCAGTGGAAATAATTAACCCCGTATAATATAGAACGGCTGCTTCTCTTCCCCTCCTTGTCAGCGCGGGACAGGCCGGATGAAGGCACAGTATAAAGGGGTCATTGTCCTTGGGGAACAATACATGAGTGTACAGGCTGTAGGGGGGAAGGGGGCACTCCTACATGATATAGGGTGAGGGATCGGGGACGTTGGGTGGCTTTTTGAGCTGGTATGGGCTGAGAGAATTGCACGAACTATAGGGATATTGATGGGTAAAGGAGTGTGTGTGTGGTGGAACTAGAATTGGAGGAAATCTAGGTCAAATCTTGGCTGGTTATTGGTTTCTTATTTTACTTTTGCCAAACTATCTTAAAGTTAAGATCCAGCCAAAACTTTTTTCTTAGTTTTGGGTACAGTGGAGTTTTTTTTTTTTTATACCTATATTACATGTAGTGACTTGTACCTACATTGGGTTGGCTTTACACATATAGGTAGATTCAGAAAGAGTTGGGCCAGCTTATCAGTAGATAAGCCGACCTAACTCCGTATCTACGCCGCCGTATGTTTAAGCGTATGCTCAAACAGAGATACGCTTAAACATATCTAAGATGGGCCGGCTTGCGCCGTCCTATCTTAAATTGCAATTTTTCGGATGGCCGCTAGGTGGCGCTTCCATTGTAGCCGGCGTAGATTATGTAAATGAGCTTGTACGCCGATTCACGAACGTACGCCCGGCCGCCGCAGTCGAATTACGTCGTTTTCATAAGGCCTTAGGCGTCCTAAAGTTATTCCACCTATTAAGTGGAATAACAATGTTAAAGTATGGCCGCCGTTCCCGCCGCGAGGTTCGAATTTTTTACGTCGTTTGCGTAAGTCGTCCGCAAATCGGGAGTTACGTCGTTTACATCCACGTCGAAATCAATAGGCCCGTACGGCCCGTACGGCGTACTTAGCCGCAATGCGCACTGGGAAATGTAGGCGCCCCGGCGCATGCGCAGTAGCAAAAAACGTCAAACGTGAGGTCAAGCCTCATTTCCATACAACACGCCCCCCTCCAACCAATTTGAATTAGGCGCCCTTACACCCGCTCGTTTTAGGCTACGCCGCCGTAAATTAGCAGGTAATTAGATTGAGAATCACTACTAGCCTAGCTAATTTACGGCGGCGTAGCCGAAACAGGCTAAGCTACGCCACCGTAACTTTAAGCCATTCTAACTGAATCTACCTATTAGTATCTATAGGCCTATGTATCCATAGGTGTTAAAATATTGTCTCCCTTACCATGCCTGCTAATGGACAGCAGAAGTCCTTAAAGGAAATGGGGAACAATGTCCAACATGGACAATGATCATTTCCGTTAAGGACTATGGATAGCGGGTATCTTCTGCTGTCCATTAACGAACACAGGGAACAATGCTCAACATTGCTAATGCCAGTGTCTGGTAATGGACAGCAGAAGACGCCACCTGCCCATAGCCCTTAAGAAATGGGCATTGGCCTTGTTGGGTTGGGTAGGGTTGGCAACAAGGGTGTATCCATAGATCTCAAGACTGTCATTCACATCTGTGGTCAGATTATAGCAGGTGCTCTGGTGAGGAGATTAAGGCAACAAGCCAGATCTCTTGTCATCTTCAATTCTTGTGCTTATGTCACCCCAGCAATCCCATTAATGATGACAACTCGCCAGTGCCAGTATCTCTAAAGGCTCAACTTGCCTACTCTTATGGCTTTGTTTCCTTGCTGCCTTAATCTGCAAGATGTTTCTCCCTCTTTAGTGATCAAGATTCATCGACCAGCTAAGGCGCAACTTTGATTAGGGAAACCGTGGAATCGACAGTATGATGTGGCCCATAAAGCGCAATTTCAGCTTTACTTTCTCCTTTAATAAATTCCACTGGGTTGAAATTTGGGGTCTACTGTCAGCACTCCAGACCCCTCTTCTTTAGCGGGTGCCCTCGCAGAAAGCTGTTTTAGATAGGGGGCACCCTGCGTGCTGTCACTGCGGTCATTGACGCAGACAGCGGGACTCGGCCTCACCCTCTGCTCTCATGTCATCGGATTTGATCAACAGCGGATGTCTCATGTCTGGATATATTGTCAAGCAGGGTGGTATCGGTATAACCAGCTTCATGAGCCCATTTATACTATGGGGTTGATTCACTAAAACTGGAGAGTGCAAAATCCTGGTGCAGCTGTGCATTGTAACCAATCGGCTTCTAACTTCAGCTTGTTCAATTACACTTTAGGGCCCTTTCACACGTACGGACCGTATGTCCACATTTTCATCCGTCCGTTTGTGGATGAAAACGGGACAAACCTGGGTCCCTATGTGATTACGGGTGTCAGCGGATGAATATCCGCTGACACCCGTAATTTGTTACGCCTCCGCAAAGATCCGCATTTGCGGATGGAAGAAATACTATTTTTCCTCCGTCTGCCGGATCGGATGAACACGGACATACGGTCCGTGTTCGTCCGATCCCCCATAGGGGAGAGCGGAGCAAACACAGGGCGGTCCCTGCACAGTGTGCGGGGACCGCCCTGTCAGCTGCCAGCTCAGCGGGGATTTTACGGAGGATCCCCGCTGAGCTTTGCGGACACACAGAGCGGATCATTACTGATCCGCTCCATGTGAAAGGGCCCTTAACAATAAACCCTGTAAGCTGATTAGTTTCTATGCAGAACTGCGCCAGATTTTGCACGCCCCAGTTTTAGTAAATCAACCCGTGTGTCTGTCTATAGCTCGTGAATAAGTGTGATTGGACAATAGTTTAAATGGGGGATGTTTTCACACCTGACCAAGGGGCCTTTGGGATGAATACCCCCCCCCCCCCCTCACTGTGCCCAAAGATACAGCTTTGTTCAGCTGGAACTTGGTGGAACTCGGTTCCACCACCTTTGACTCAGGTCTTCTGCTCACCACTATCCCTTGTAAACGCATGTTCGGCTTCTGTGTTTACAAATGACAGTGCGTCTCCCAACGATCTGTTCCCCCCAATCGGCTCCCACTGAGTGCAGGATGGGGACAAGGGAGATGCATGTGCCTACACCCCTACTGGATGATCTCCCTGCAAGTGAGAGAGCCAGAGCCGCCTATAGTGTGCAAGAGGTATTGGAGCCAACTGGGTGCTTCAGCTTAATACAGCAACAAAAGTATAAGACGTGGAAGATGGTGGCACTTTTAAAGAGGGGAAAAGATGGGGCATTGGATAGGGGGGTTGCATGTAGAGGTCAGAGCTGAGAGAGGGATGAAAGTGAGATGTGGAACAAGGCTGAACTCCGGGATCTGCATGCAGAGCACCCCTGAACTCTACACTATGTACATAGCGCACCACCAAACTCTGCACTCTGTGTGTAAACTCCCCCCCCCCTCCATCTCTGCACTTGGTACCTCATGGGGCACTAAATACCAGGGGCTAGATTCAGATAGGTTACGCGGATCTAAAGATCTGCTAACCTATCTGATTTACGTTACGCCGCCGCAATTTTTTGAGGCAAGTGCTTTATTCAGAAAGCACTTGCCTCTAAAGTTGCGGCGGCGTATCGTAAATCCCCTGGCGGAATTCAAATTCCGCGGCTAGGGGGCATGTACAATTTAAATCCGTCCCCGCGCCGATCGAACAGTGCATGCGCCGTCCGCAAATTTTCCCAGCGTGCATTGCTCCAAATGACGTCGCAAGGACGTCATTGGTTTTTACGTTAACGTAAATTACGTCTGGCTGTATTCGCGAACGACGTAAAAAATTCAAAACTCGGCACGGGAACGACGGCCATACTTAACAACATAGGATACGCCGCACTTACCCCTCCTATAGCAGGGGTAACTTTCCGCCGGAAAAAGCCGAACGCAAACGACGTAAAAAAAAGAGCCGGGCGTTCGTTCATTTCTGAATCGGCGTAAATGCTCATTTGCATATCCGACGCGTAAAAGATATGGAAGCGCCACCTAGCGGCCGGCCTGGAATTGCAGCCTAAGATCGGACGGTGTAAGTCACTTAGACCTGTCGGATCTTAGGCATATCTATGCGTAACCTGATTCTATGAATCAGGCGCATAGATACGACGGCCGGACTCAGAGATACGCCGTCGTATCTTCTTTCTGAATCCGGCCCTAGGAGTGCATTAAGATCCTCCCACTGTTAGTAAAATGTGACCACACTCACTATTTAGTGTGGTTTGGAGGATATGTGGGGGTTTGGGAAGTCGTGGTCGAATTCCTGCACCTATTTTATGAGGAGAAAAGCCCTGCTGCTAACCAGCCTGTCGGGGGAACGGAAAGACCTTTCATGGTGCCTCCATGGCAGCATACACACGAAGCGTTACCAACCATGTGTATGCTGCCATGAATAGGCACCAGGAAAGGAAAGTATTTAATTTTTAGTTCTCCTGGTGCCTCCATGGCAGCATACACACTGAGCGTTACCAACCATGTGTATGCTGCCATGAATATGCACCAGGAAAGGAAAGTATTTAATTTTTAGTTCTCCTGGTGCCTCCATGGCAGCATACACATGGTTGGTTGCTCTATGTGTATGTTCCATGGATACGCACCAGGAAAGGAAAACTAATGGAAGGTAAGTATTTAATTTTCTATTATCTCACCCATAGCTCTTCCCTCCCCAGTAAGCCATTCATCCTTCCTCTCCATTGACATAAACTTGCGCGTTCAGCAGAAAAGGTTTACAGGATCAGGGCTCTCTCTGCGGCCCTCTGGGGGGGTTTGCCTGAGGGGAGAGGGATGATCTCCTTCTAAAATCTATGGCCATCTTTACATAACACGCCAGAATTATGTGTCAGCAACTTGCAGCTCACCAACAGCTGGAGAACCACGTTGTCCCAGCCTGGGGCGGAAATCCGTGTGTGATCTAAGCCCGGCCGTCTCCAGTTCTGTGCGTTTTTACACAGTGTTTATGGCACAAACGTGATGTCATGTATTTCAGAGGCATTGATCCTCTGGGTTGTATTACATAGCACGATTTGCCGCCTCTTGTAAATTTCAGAGGCCTTTGAAGAAAGCTGGAGGAAAGATCCGGCATGACTATTTCGCTAATGTTTTCACTCGTATTATTAGAGTTTGGCCTAAAGAGACCCTGTCCCCAACATAAAATATTGCATGGCAAAGCACAGAATAATCATATTTTCATTGCAGCTTTTTTTTTTCAACGATAACTTTTTCATTCCCTTGGAGTGAGCCCCTGAACTTGCTAGAGAATGAAAAACTCCAGAACATCACATAGCACAACTCCCTCGCACATCATAGCACTCTATTATTCTGCTGGCCTAGCTCCTCTGCCCCCTCACCTTCCTATGTAACCTTTATATAGCATATGTGGAAGCACTGACAGTGAATACTATAGAGCAGGGGGGTCCAACTCCAATTTCATCACCGGCCGCATCAGCATTGTGGTTGCCCTCAAAGGCAGGGCTGTGGAGCCGGTAGATAAATGTTCCGACTCCTCAGTTTTTTGCACTTCTGACTCCGACTCCGACTCCTTTGTATTAATATGCGAATGTATTTTCTACATTCCTTGAAGGAAAAAAAGGCAACATACATGTCATTACCACAGGAGTTTTTATAGCCTTAGCTGAATGACAGCAGTTTTTCCAATGGTTTACAGCTTCAGTCTTGAACTATTGACCCTCCATTCCCTTCACTTATACAAGTGTCTCTAGTCCTGCAAAAAACATATTTACTTAATCCCTTATCAGTGAGAGGCTAGGTTACCCATGGGCGCTGCGTTCCCTGTAACAGCAGAACACAACACTATGGAAAGTATAAGTATTACCGCTCCTAATTGTGCGTTGCGTGCCATATAGTGAAGCACATGAAAAGCATGCTTCTTCACGGTCACTTAAAGCGGAGGTTCACCCATACATTTTCCCCTTCGCTTCATGCTAGTTTTGTCTAGGGGAATCGGCTATTTGTTTTAAAATATGATCCGTACTTACCCGTTTACGAGATGCATCTTCTCCGCCGCTTCCGGGTATGGGCTGCGGGACTGGGCGTTCCTTCTTGATTGACAGTCTTCCGAGAGGCTTCCGACGGTCGCATCCATCGCGTCACGATTTTCCGAAAGAAGCCGAACGTCGGTGCGCAGGCGCAGTATAGAGCCGCACCGACGTTCGGCTTCTTTCAGGTACGAGTGACGCGATGGATGCGACCGTCGGAAGCCTCTCGGAAGACTGTCAATCAAGAAGGAACGCCCGCTCCCGAAAACCCATACCCGGAAGCGACGGAAGAAGATGCATCTCGAAAACGGGTAAGTACTGCTCATATTTTAAAACAAATAGCCGATTCCCCTAGACAAAACGAGCAGGAATCTAAGGGAAAAAAAAGGAATTGGGTGAACTCCCGCTTTAACGTGTTCGTTTTGCGGTTACGTGAGGCAATGCATGCATTGGTCTTTATTCTTACAGTAGAGAAGTCATTAATTATAACTTTTTGTGAATTGGGACATTTAAACTTGCTTTTTTAATTCCAATCTAAATTTATTAGGAGTAGGAGTCGGTGCATTGTTTGCCGACTCCGACTCCAGGTACCCAAAATCTCCTCCGACTCCTCGACTCCGACTCCACAGCACTGCTCAAAGGGCTGGTTGTATCTGTAAGACTAGATGTCCAGAGCACCCCACCCCTCCTTACATCAGATGCCAAGAGCATCCCCACCATCAGCATTCAAGAATCCCCCACCCTCCCTAATATCACAGTGCACCCCCTTTACTGTGTGCTGCTGCTAGGAAGAAGCTGGGGGCCATGCTGGGAAGCAAAAAAGTGCAGGGTCTGGGGGAGGACCAGAGGAGGGCTGGAGCTCGCCTGCAGCTGCAGGAGAGATGCGAAGGCCACATGAGATGGCCTAGAGCAGGGGTATCAAACTCAATTTCATTGTGGGCCGAATCATCAATATGATTGCCCTCAAAAGGGCCGGTTGTATCTGTAAGATTAGATGTCCAGCGCATCCCCTCCCCTTTTATATTAGAGGTCAAGAGCCACTCCACCATCAGAAGTTGAGTCCCCCACTCTCCCTTACATCACAGTGCAGCCCCCTTTCCTTATGCTGCTGCTGGGAAGAAGCTGGATGCATTGCTTGAAAGCAGAAAGAGAGTGGATACCCTGCGCTGCCAGGTGTGCGTAAATGGTAGCTGCTGACACGGCTTATTCAAAAAAGCAAAACAACCAAAAAAATACGTATGTGTAGCGCTAAAATTAATAAATGAATATCAAAATACCAAAAAATGTGTATAGTAAAAAATAAAACACATATAACATTAATAAATGTTAGACACAAATTGTGAAACATGTGAGATTCCTCTGTAGCGAGGGGTGACAACAGTGCCAACTGGCACGTGAACTGATGCACCTAAGGTGGTATCAAACATAAAAACAAAGTCCAACAAAAACTCCTAAGTGTGATGATCCGAGGTATGTAGCAAAGTTCATCAACATCCACAAGTCATTCAAGTGAAAAGGTGAATAAATAGAAAAAGCGTGACTCCTTTAACGTGACAATCCCATCACCGGAAAAAGTGCAGGCTTACCGGAACTTGTTGACCACTGGTGGCATATGCCAAAAGAGGTCAGTCAAGGCTTTATATGACGGTTGTCAAACAGCAATCCTTGGCAGGAAGCGTAGGTCCAACTGGTGGGTAGGTCCTTATATGGAATAGGTCCCCAGGAGTAAGCCGGAAGCTATACTGATGTTGGTATCCCAAAACCAATTGGCTCAGTGTGTTAGTGGTGCATAGAGAAAAATAAAGAGAAGTGGCCACATAGCGTAACTCCGTATAAAAGAAAAAATACGTGTTTATTCACAGCTAACAAACTTACATTTGGCTGGAAGTAAAAGAGCTCTTGCATGTAAATGGGGCGACAGTGGAGTCCTCCCGACGCGTTTCGTGGTCAAAAGCACATCGTCTGGGGTTCACCCCAGACGATGTGCTTTTGACCACGAAACGCGTCGGGAGGACTCCACTGTCGCCCCATTTACATGCAAGAGCTCTTTCACTTCCAGCCAAATGTAAGTTTGTTAGCTGTGAATAAACACGTATTTTTTCTTTTATACGGAGTTACGCTATGTGGCCACTTCTCTTTATTTTTCTCTATGCACCACTAACACACTGAGCCAATTGGTTTTGGGATACCAACATCAGTATAGCTTCCGGCTTACTCCTGGGGACCTATTCCATATAAGGACCTACCCACCAGTTGGACCTACGCTTCCTGCCAAGGATTGCTGTTTGACAACCGTCATATAAAGCCTTGACTGACCTCTTTTGGCATATGCCACCAGTGGTCAACAAGTTCCGGTAAGCCTGCACTTTTTCCGGTGATGGGATTGTCACGTTAAAGGAGTCACGCCTTTTCTATTTATTCACCTTTTCACTTGAATGACTTGTGGATGTTGATGAACTTTGCTACATACCTCGGATCATCACACTTAGGAGTTTTTGTTGGACTTTGTTTTTATGTTTGATACCACCTTAGGTGCATCAGTTCACGTGCCAGTTGGCACTGTTGTCACCCCTCGCTACAGAGGAATCTCACATGTTTCACAATTTGTGTCTAACATTTATTAATGTTATATGTGTTTTATTTTTTACTATACACATTTTTTGGTATTTTGATATTCATTTATTAATTTTAGCGCTACACATACGTATTTTATTGCTTGAAAGCAGAATGTAAGGGTCTAGAGTAGGACCAGAGGAAGGCTGGAGGAGAGGTGCAGCTGCAGGAGAGGCGCGAAGGCCATATAAAATGGCCTGGAGGGCCGGATTCGGCCCGCGGGCCTTTTGTTTGACACCTGTGGCCTAGAGGGCCAGTTTCGGCCCTCATGCCTTGTGTTTGACACACGTGGTATAGTAAGAAAAGGTAAATAACCAAAGCGCCAAAGAAATAAATAAAAAAAAAAAAATGAATAGCTAAATATAAGATCAAATATAGTGACAGGTTAAATTCATTTAGCAGCTACAGTGCCAAATATTTGCTGTGCAAATCAGTAAAGAGAAAAACTGCGCTAGATGCTATATATAAATATAAAACCGTGCTATAGTGTCACGCGTGTAAGCTCTCATTCTTAAGCTTATTAGCTTTTTGATGTCTACACAAAACAGGCTTTTACAGGAAAATAACACAAATAAAATGCACATAAAAGGGAAGATTGTAGTTAAAATGAATGGCCTGCTGACAGGATCTCCTTAAAGAGGAATTTCAAGTATGGCATTTTTTACATAGCTATGCATATACAATACATGTCAATTTCAAAATAAACACTGCGCTACTCCATAAAATAAGAAAAGCTGCAAACACTAAAATCAGACAAATTAAGTAGATAATAAAATATTCAAGTGCAGCACTAATCCATATTGTGTGTGTGTGTGTGTGTGTGTGTGTACTAAAAAAATTGTGCAAATATGCAAACAATGGGCCAGATTCTCAGAGACTTACGTCGGCGTATCAGTAGATACGCCATCGTAAGTCTGAATCTGCACCGTCGTATATTTAAGCGTATTCTGGAAACCAGATACGCTTAAATTTGGCTAAGATACGAGCGGCGTAAGTCTCCTACGCCGTCGTATCTTAGGGTGCATATTTACGCTGGCCGCTAGGTGGCGCTTCCGTTGTTTTTTGCGTTGAATATGCAAATGAGCAAGATACGCCGATTCACAACCGTAGGTACGCCCGTCGCAATTAGTTCCGCCGCTTACGTAAGACATACGCCGGCGTGAAGATAAAGCAGGTCTCTAGGTGGCGTAGCCCATGCAAAGTATGGACGTCGGAACAAGCGTATCTTTTTACGTCGTTTGCGTAAGTCGTACGCGAATAGGGCTGTGCGTAAGTTACGTTACGTCGTAGGCAGTGTTCGACGTATCTTATTCATTCTATCCGACGCATGCGCAGTGGGATACGTCCACGGACGGCGCATGCGCCGTACGTTCAAAACGTCATTTACGTGGGGTCATGCTTTATTTGCATAAAACACGCCCACCTCTTCCCAATTTGAATTGGGTGCGCTTACGCCGGCACATTTACGCTACGCCGCCGTAACTTAGGACGCAAGTGCTTTGTGAATACAGCACTTGCCTCTCTAAGTTGCGGCGGCGTATCGTAAATACGATACGCTACGCCCGCCCACACTTACGCCGGGGTACGTGAATCTAGGCCAATATATGTAACACCTTGAATGTGTAAATAAATCATCCGAGCGATAAAGTGCCAAGTGCAAAAAACTATTTCATGAATATGCATACAATTCATAAAAGTGAAAACACTAAATAGTCCATCTATGGAAAATGACATTGTCAACTTGTAATAACCCGTGAAGGAAAAAAACAAAAGAAAACAAACAAGAGAATGAGATCACAAATAACTGAATCAAATTCAATGATGAAGGAAATTGAAGGTATAGTCGACTTCTGAAGGATTAACCACCACCAGTAGGAAATCACCATAGATTGTGCATTTACCACAGATTAAAAAAGATTGGATTCTCTTACCGGACTAAGTGGACCCAATGCCAGCGGCAAACGTATATGAGGTCAGCTTCCGTTCCACCTTGTCGGCAGACAAAATCATAGAGTCCACCATTTGTAAAAGAAAAAGGGTGCCACATAGTGTAAAACCATAAACTACGGGTTTATTAATGATGATTAATGATGATATGAACCGGCAAAATGAGATATGTGATCACAGGTATATCCAAAAAGCGCAGTAACATGGAGTCCATCATGCCCCAGACCAGGGCTGTCTTCATGAGAGGGCACACCTGGGCACTGCCCAGGGGCCCCAGCTGCTTGGGGGGGCCCCTGCACTTCCCCCAAAGCTACTGGTGCTTGAGCCCACGCTGCCCCGAAATTGTGGGCCCCATGATGGCACTGAGAGTGATAGATGCACAGGGGAGGCAGTCTGTCTCCTACCTACTTGATGTCTGTTTACCTGCACTGTCATCACTGTAGGGGCCCCAGAGCATTACTTTGCCCAGGGGCCCATGATGCTATTAAGACGGCCCTGCCCCAGACTATGTTCTTTTGAATGAAACCGGTCGGGTAGACTGAACTAGCATCATGTTACTGCGCTTTTTGGATATACCTGTGATCACTTTCCTTATCTTGCCTGTTTATATCATCATTGATTTTACAATAAACCTGTACTTTATGGTTTTACACTACGTGGAGGCCTTTTTCTTTAATGAATGGTGGAGTCTATGATTGGATCGGGTGACAAGGTGGAACGGAAACTGACCTCGTATGCTGTTTCCAGAGAGTTGACCACGTTCCCAGTTCCATGCCTGTTTGGGTCCACTTAGTCCGGTAAGAGTTTTCAATCTATGGTGATTTCTTACTGGATGGTGCTTCATCCTCCAGAAGTCGACTATACCTTCAATTTCATCATTGAATTAGATTCAGTTATTTGTGATCTCATTTCACTTGTTTGGGCAGTTTTTTTTTCCCCTCACGGGTTATTGCTAATTATCAACGTAATTTTCTATTGTTTGGACTATTTATTTAGTGTTTTCACTTTTATAAATCGTATGCATATTCATTACCGTATATAGTCGAGTATAAGCCGAGGACCTAATTTTACCACATAAAACTGGAAAAAACGTATTGACTCGAATATAAGCCTAGGGTGAGAATGCAGCAGCTACTGTAAGCGGAAAAGAGGGTCAACAATGCCCATTTGCACGCCGCACTGTGCCCATTGCAGTCTCACTATGCCATACCTCACTGTGCCCATTGCAGTCTCACTGTTCCATACCTCACTGTGCCAATTTCAGTCTCACTGTGCCATACCTCACTGTGCCCATTGCAGTCTCACTGTGCCATACCTCACTGTGCCCATTGCAGTCTCACTGTGCCATACCTCACTGTGCCCATTGCAGTCTCACTGTGCCATACCTCACTGTGCCCATTGCAGCCTCACTGTGCCATACCTCATTGTGCTATACCTCACTGTGCCATACTCACTGTGCCCATTGCAGCCTCACTGTGCCATACCTCATTGTGCCCATGGCAGTCTCACTGTGCCCCGAGTACCTGAATTCCTGACAGGCGTCCATTTTTTTAAAGTCACGGCTTCCTCCTGGCGTTCGGTTCCGTGATCGGCATTTGACACTGTGTTCCGCCTATCACGGAGGTCCTCTCATCCTTGGACTCCATTTCCCAGCAGACACTGTGTTCAGTGTTCCGCCAATCACGGACATTCTTTCATCCTCGAACAAGAGGACGTCCATGATTGATCTGCGTATAGATCTGCGTTTGCATTTCATTTCAGTTTGAATTTCTAAACGCATCCAAAAAATAAATATATTCAGCATGTTTGTGAAATTACTCTTGGTACTATTATAGTGTAATAATAAATAACCATCCATCTTATTCTGACCAACTAGGCCTTCCTTCTCTCTTTTCAGGTTTATCTAAAGCTTCAGAATGTGCCTGCGGGCGTAACCACTTTACGTGTGCGGTCAGTGCGTTTGGAGAATGTACGTGTATACCTGCGCAGTGGCAATGTGACGGAGATAATGACTGCGGGGACCACAGCGATGAAGATGGTTGCAGTAAGTTTTCTAAATGTGTGATATTTCCAACATTTCCAAGCATTTCTGCAGAAAATTTAGACCGCTTTGTCTGTCTGTCTTCCTCTTACCTGTCGCTGCCAGAGCCGCTGTTTGCATCCTGTTTTTTTGCACACACGTTTAAAAAAAAAATATTTTAGACCTGAAGATTACACAAAACCCCCAAACGTTATATATTATTTTCTGAAAGCAGACACGCCTAGAGAATAAAATAGTGGTAGTTGTATTTTTTTATTATGTCCTATGTTATTACTGCAAAGGTCTAGGGAACGCAAGATTTCAGCAACAAAACACACCAATTGAATTTTAGGGCAAACGAACACAAATACACGACTTTTATTTTTGGTAAACTATAAGACAAGGTTGCGCTAAGTAAATAGATAGGAAACATGTTAAACCTTAAATTTGTGTGCACCCATGAAATGACGACAAATTTCAGTACCCTATATTTTCTGTTGGCGACGCATCAAAAGCCCCCTG
The DNA here is from genome assembly GCF_905171775.1 of Rana temporaria. Taxonomy (NCBI): domain Eukaryota; kingdom Metazoa; phylum Chordata; class Amphibia; order Anura; family Ranidae; genus Rana; species Rana temporaria. The sequence goes on along the minus strand of NC_053499.1, from coordinate 25,068,129 downwards.
TAGGTATCAGTTTAGTGTTACAGACGAGGTCTTGTGCTGGAATTATTGCTCTCACTCCGGCGTGTACGGCGATATGTAATGTGTAGGCGCCCCTAATGCATGTGTTAATGTTCATACAAACGTATACAGTATGTGGGATGGGGAGGGGCTTACATTTTTTGGGGGAGTGGGGCGATTTTATGTGCTTGGGTGTATCCTTCCTAACTTCCTTCCTTCCCTCCTTCTCTTTTTTACTTTTATTTATTTTTTATCACATAGGGACTTTTTGTCCCCTAAGTGATGATCTTTAGGTGACAGGTTCTCTTTAATGAGACATGGTGGGTCCACTTGAAGTGGTGACCCCGATATGTGGAACATAAACCTCATATATTCATTAATTATTACACATCTTAATTTTTCATTCAGTGCTACCTACCTGCTCGCCACTGGACTTTCACTGCGATAATGGGAAGTGCATTCGGCGCTCTTGGGTGTGCGATGGGGACAATGACTGTGAGGACGATTCTGATGAGCACGACTGTCGTGAGTATATTTTTCTTTTTGATCAGTTCTGGGAAACGGGAAAAAAATGATGTGGCCTGTAGGTATGTCTAGGGCAGTGATGGCAAACCTTGGCACCCCAGATGTTTTGGAACTACATTTCCCATGATGCTCATGCACTCTGCAATGTAGCTGAGCATCATGGGAAATGTAGTTCCAAAACATCTGGCGTGCCAAGGTTCACCATCACTGGTCTAGGGGGTTGTTTGGTGGTCCTTGGCTTACTAAGTTGCACAGCGGAGCTTTAGGCTTTGTAAGCCTTGAAATGAGACTGGCTGAGTGGAGACAATAGCTGTCGGGAAAGGTGGAACTCCTCTATCTAGCTTGGATATCTACTGTAGGTCTCCACCTTCCCCAGAATAATAAGATTAAAATTGTGGAACCCGAGTCCACGATTGTATACTGTACATAGAAGTAATTTAATTTCCACTCCCTGGAATTCCCTCACTGCCTATGAACCATTTTAAACCAAGAAGGAAGTCATATGGACACTACATCATCCTCCCTAACAGGCTTTAACCAGCCCTCCTCTCTTTGATGATAGTTAATGAGCTGAGGGTTGTAAAGCCTCATACACACGATCAGATTTTCTGCGGACAAAGCGTAGGACTTTCTTCCGAAGGGCGTTGGCCGTGAACTTGTATTGCATCTAATGGCAAAGAATTGTCAGCCAACGAACACGACACTACGTGGTTTTCCAGCTCTTTAGTGCCACCCTTTGGGCAACTTCTGCTAATGTTGTGTTATGCTGAGCATTGCTTCTGAGCATGCGTGTTTATACTTGTGTACACTTGATGGGAAAATCAAACAACACACAATTGGCGGACAATTTTAAAGTGTGCTATGCCACATTTGTCTGTGGGAAAATTCGACAACCGTTGTCTGATTGAGCATACAAACCGTCGGATTTTCCAACAACAGCCTGTCATCAGACAATTCCCTTTGGATAATGCGATCGAGTGTACGAATCTATAGTCAACAAATGGCCTGCTTTATGAATAAGTGGAAGGAGATTAAAGCAAACCTGTTAAATTAAGGTCGCTTTCACACTGAGGCGCTTTGCAGGCGCTATTGCGCTAAAAATAGCACCTGCAAAGCGCCCTGAAAGAGCCGCTCCTTTATATGCAATGTAAAAGCCTGAGGGCTTTCACACTGGAGCGTTGTGGACGGTAAAAAAAAGCCCTGCCAGCCGCATCTTTGAGCGCTGTAGGAGCGGTGACTATACCGCTCCTACAGTGCCCCTGCCCATTGAAATCAATTCGGCAGCGCCTCCAAAACACCCGCAAAGTGGCGTTTTTGCTGGCGGGTTTAACCCTTTTTCGCCCGCTATCGGGGGTTAAAACGGCGACACTAGCGGCACTTTAGCGCCGATGCGCCCAGGTCTTCAGTGTGAAAGTAGCCTAAAAACCCAGACCTATTCTCTATTCCATACTAGGTACTCTCTGGTGCCTAAATTTACCCTGCTTGACGTCCCCTCTACTGCCCTGCAATGTCCCAGCAGACTCCGATATAAACATGTATGGTTGGCATCTGCATCTTCAAGAGCGGTCGGCCTCCTTGGAATGGCAATCAGCGCAGCTAACTAGCCGCTCAATTGCTATTACAAGCAGCGGGAGCTGCTGGTTGGACAGCCGAACAAAGTCGGGATCAGCTTTGACCAGCTCTCCGCTGTGGTAACCTGGATGCAATGACCTGCCATTGCTTCCAGTTTACCTGGATGTAAACAGAAGGTAAAACGCAAAAGCATTTAAAAGCACGGATCTTGGTGTTTTAAATTCTTTTAAAGCAAAGGTCCGCCAATTTTTTTTTTTTTTTTAATTCAGCATCTACAAATAGCGCAGCTGCTGACTTTTAAAATAAGGACACTTACCTGTCCAGGGCGCCCCCGATGTTGGCACCCGAAGCCGATCTATCACTCGGCTCTCGTGTGCTGCTGCCGCCATCTTCGGTAAGGGAATCGGGAAGTAAAGCCTCCTGGCTTCACTTCCTGGTTCCCTACTGCACGTGCGCGACTCGCTCTGCGCTATCCCACTGGTCCTTGCTGTCTTCTGGGACCTGTGTCTCCCAGAAGACAGCGGGGTGGGATGAAGGAAGTGGCGAAGATACCCGCGGGTGGTTTGGGTATCTACATCCGGAAGTGGGAGCAGAATTCCTGTATTACACAGGTATCTGCCCCCCCCCCTCCTCCTGAAAGGTGCCAAATATGACACCGGAGGGGGGGGGGTTCCGAATAGCGGAAGTTCCATTTTTGGGTGGAACTCCACTTTAAGTGCATTTATTGAGCCCCAGATCCCTCCATAAAGACCGGATGAAAACTTTGATTCCTTGTAGAGGGTAGCTACATTTTTTGTTCTCTATGTTCCACTGTATGAAGGAATGTAGCCACCCTCTTGCTGTCTCCAGATATGGTCTATGGGAGATGTACCGTATTTATCGGGGTATTGCGCGGTCCGGCCTAAAGCGCGCACCCCTAAAGTGGACCCGACATTCCTGTAAAAAAAGATTTTTGTACTTACAGTTTTGGTGTCTTGCGCGGCGTCCATCGGCGGCCTCGTCGGGTCCGGCGTCCATCTGCGGCTTCAGGTGTCCTCTTCATCGGGTCCGACGTCCGTCTGCGGCTTCGGGTGTCCTCTTCGTCGGGTCCGGCATCCGTCTGCGGCTTCGGGTGTCCTCTTCGTCGGGTCCGGCGTCCGTCTGCGGCTTCGGGTGTCCTCTTCGTCGGGTCCGGCGTCCTTCTGCGGCGTCCTCCCCGCTGGATCCTCGCTTTCCCGCGCCGAATTTGAATACTGCGCCGGCATATACCGAGTGCAGTACACTCGCGTATAGTCGGCAATGCTCGGCTACTCTCGCGCTCACGTCCTGTACGTCCAGGACGTGAGCGCGAGAAGAGCCGAGCATTGCCGACTATACATGAGTGTACTGCGCTCAGTATATGCCGGCGCAGTATTCAAACTCGGCGCGGGAAAGCGGGTATCGACGTATATCGCGCACCCACGAGGTGCGCGGTATACGCCGATAAATACGGTACTTGCTGTGCACAGAGCAGTGCACATGACTGCAACTAACATGCACTGAATTTTACATCTGAATTCATTTCTGAATAATGACTAAATGAATGGAATTTAGGTTTGTTGGGAATAAAGAATATGCTGTGATTTTTTTATTAATTTATTTATTTTTTCTTCTTCTTACTTTATATGGCATGTTTGGAATTGTAGCTCCTCGAGAGTGTGAGGAAGACGAGTTCTCCTGTCAGAATGGATATTGTATCCGCAGCCTGTGGCACTGCGATGGTGACAACGATTGTGGGGACAACAGCGATGAACAATGCGGTAAGTTGCTGTTGAATGTGCGATTCCTGCCTGAACCGTAGAGACTCCTGCAGATGTGGAAGCAATAAAAAAAACTCACCAAAAAATGAGAACCAAATCTGAGTTCTGAACCAACATCATAAAGAAGCTGCAATGTGATTGGATAGCTTCCTTTTGGACTGTTTCAGTGTCAGTGTTACTGCATCCCTCAGTCAGTCCTATGCAAATTCAGCATCTACAGGACCCCTGGTCTAAAGAAGAGGGGATGTAGATGGTGGTTAGACATGTGCAATTTGTTTTAGGTCCGTATATAAATTCGGACACATTTTTGGTGATTCGGATGTTTTCGGATCTGCAAATGAAATGGTAATGAATTACATTTTTAGTTTTTGTTTTTGTATATTTGCTTTTTATCGAATTCTACATTTTTGGAACGATTTGAATTCGGAATCCGTCAAAAAATGATAAACCGCTTCGCTTGAACCCTGTATGACGGGGATATGCAATTAGCGGACCTCCAGATGTTGCAGAACTACAAATCCCATGAGGCATAGCAAGACTCTGACAGCCACAAGCATAACAATCAGAGACAGAAGCATGATGGGACTTGTAGTTTTGCAACGGCTGGAGGTCCGCTAATTGCATATTCCTGCGTATGAGGAAGTTGGCCGCTGCGTCCTTAAAGCGGGGGTTCACCCTAAAAAAAAATTCTAACATTACATTGAGCTCACTTCCGACATTAACCGTATGCTGATCTTCTTTTTTTTTTTTTTTTGCCGTACATACCGTCGTATCGTTATTTTCCCCCCCGGCTTCCGGGTAGTGAATCCCGCGGGAGTGGGCATTCCTATGCACAGGCTAAGTGATTGACGTATGACAAAAGCTTCCCCCTCGGCGCATACGGCCGCGTCACGAGTTGCTGAAAAAAGCCGGACTGCGAGTCGGCTCTATACGGCGCCTGCGCACCGACGTTCGGCTTCTTTCGGCAACTCGTGACGCGGCCGTATGCGCCGGGGGGAAGCTTTTGTCATACGTCAATCACTTAGCCTGTGCATAGGAACGCCCACTCCCGCGGGATTCACTAGCCGGAAGCCGGGGGGAAAATAACGATACAACGGTATGTACGGCAAAAAAAAAAAAAGATCAGCATACTGTCAATGTCGGAAGTGAGCTCAATGTAATGTTAGAATTTTTTTTTTAGGGGTGAACCCCCGCTTTAACAACTGATGACTGTGAGCTCGTTTCCAGATTATGATAAGCCAGACCCCCACAACCACCACGCATCAACATGGAGACAAGGTGCTTTGGGGGGGCGGGGGAGGGGGGTTGTGATTGGAGGGCATGTGGCCTGGTATCGTTCAGGAGGGCAGGGCTACTCGCTCCTCCTACCCCCCCCCCCTATTTATTTTCTAACAAATCCAAAATTTTGGGGAACGATTCGAATTGGGATCGGTTGAAAAATGATTAACCGATTTGAATTCTGTGTGAAAGGAGGGGGGGGGGGGGGACTGTGATGTAAAGGAGGTGAGACTGTTGCAAAAGTGGGGGAATGTGATATAAATATAGGGGACTGCAATGAAAAAGTGGGGAACGGGGTTGCAAATGGTGGGACTGTTCTGTAAAAATGGGGGATTGCAATGTAAAGTGGGGGGCTGTGACGTAAATGAGGGGACTGCGATGTAAAGATGTTGAACTGTAATGCAAGAGGGTGACGGCACTGTATTGTAAAGAGGGCCTGTGATGTAAAGAGGGGGGGGGGCTGTGATGTAAATGGGCAATCAATGTAAAAGGGGGGGCTCTGATGTAAGGGGAATTCTAATATGTAAAGGGGAATGCATTGTTCATATACGTTTATGTAAAGGGGGGCTGTGATATAAAACTGGGGGACTGCAACGTAAAGGAGGAAAGACTGTTGCAGAAGTGGGGGACTTATATAAAGGTAGGGGACTGCAATGTAAAAGTGGGGAACGGGGTTGCAAAGGGGAGGACTGTTCTGTAAAAAATGGGGGATTGCAATGTAAAGTGGGGGACTGTGATATAAATGAGTGGACTGCGATGTAAACATGGGGGACTGCAATGCAAAGATGGGGTCTGCAATGCAAAGCGGTGACGGGATGGGACTGTATTGTAAAGAGGGGCTGTGGGGTAAAGGGGGCTGGGGGGGCTGTGATGTAGAAAGGATTGAGCTGTGATTTACATGGGGAAGCAATGTAAAAGGGGGGATCTGATGTAAAGGGGGATACTTTTATGTAAAGGGGAGTGCTTAGGAGAGCAGATATCAATAAAGTGTTCAGAGGGAGAAGTCGGGTCCCTGGAAATAATAATGGGGCGGGAGGAAAGTGTGCAGCTTTATTGCTGCATTGCTTTGTATATGATTTCTCCTTTTTTTTTTTTTTTTCTCCATTCCCCAGATCTAAATCTCCTTCTGTTCTCCCGCTGAGAGCAGATAGAATAAATGAATAATTTGTCACCTTTGGCCGCTTTCCCGGCTTGTATAATATAGCTTTATTTACAGAAATGTACAGGAGGAAGTAGCGGCTGCCCGACCAAATATTTGATCTGGAGAGTAGAAGGTCATGTAAGGTGGTTAACGTTTCCTGTTTTTTTTTTTGTTGTTGTTGCTGTTTCTGTACTTTGCCTTCAAGGACTGAATGAGAGGGAAACCCGAGGCAGATTTCTGCATATTGGAACAAATCCTAGTGCCAACCCAGCAGATGCCGTGGGGTTGATTTACTAAAGACAAATAGAATGTTGCCCTCTGCAAGTGCAGTTGTTCCAGCAGTGGCGGCTGATGCTCCAAATTTTTAAGGGGGCGCAAACAAACTGAAAAAACCCCCCCATCAATTGTAGCTTTACTGGGCCCATCAGGCGCAGCCACTGGACCCATCGGGCGCAGCCTCGCTGTGGCCCATCGGACGCAGCCTCGCTGTGGCCCATCGGGCGCAGCCTCGCTGTGGCCCATCGGGTGCAGCCTCGCTGTGGCCCATCGGGCGCAGCCTCGCTGTGGCCCATCGGACGCAGCCTAATTGGGCCACAAGTGCTGCCACTGTGCCCCCCGCCCACTCGCCGTTTGCCCAGCACTTACCTTGTCTCGGGTGGGCAAAGGGTGATGGCGGCAAGCGGTGTCTGGTGTCCTCCATTTTTTTTTTCCGACCCCGATGTCTTTTCCCGCCCGCTCCTCCTCTCATCCTCTGCTATGCTTGGATGCCTGATAGGTGTCCAATCACAGCACCTGTCGTTTCAGGCAATCAGGTGACGGTGCACCTGATTGGCTGAGAGGTGGTTCAATATTGGCAAAGCCAATTCCTTCGCGTTGCTAACATACAGCTGAGTGAGAAGCGAACGCACAGCATTGCGCCCGCTTCTCATGTTTTTGGGCGCCTGTTGGAGCCACCGCTGTAATAAGATGCCATATATATATATGTGTGTGTGTGTGTGTGTGTGTGTGTGTGTTTTGGGGTATGCAGGAATAGGTAGGTGGAGGGGGAGAGAACATAATTCAGAATAGTTATAGTTGGCTTTTACAAACACTTTTTTTTTTAAATGCAACGTGCATTCGTTTTGAGTGGGCACAGGGCTGCTGTTAGAAATCATGGGACCCTGTACAGCCTACCTCCCTGAAAATATCAAGATATTTTGACCAAAAATACACTAAAGTCATTGTTAGCAGACACAAATATTACATAACAGAACTTACTATACTGCCGTTCTGAATAAACCCGTGGGGGATTGTTACCGATCACTCGCTGTGTTCCCCATTTGGGAAAGGAAGGGGCTGGTAAATTCTGAATCTGAATTCAAAATGCTTAATCCCAAAGGAAAATTATTACCATATTTACCGGCCCCTTACCCTACTCTCCATCCTGAAACCTCCCCCCCAGTAGCCGGCGGGAGAGGAGAAGAGGGGAGCTGGCAGTGCTGTGTAGGGGGTGGGGGGCACACAGTGCCCTGGGGCAGCAGAAGGAATATGAAGCTGTACAGGAGGAGCGGCATTTACTAGTTTACTATCTTCATTTATTTTTGGCCAAAGCGCAGATTTTATTTGTTTTTACGGCATTTACTTGTACCATTCACTTGTACTTTCCTCCTGCAGCAGCTGTATGCTATGTTCATATTTATATTTCTATTTTTTTGCCCATGAAAAGTGACGTTACCCTTTTAGGCAGGGAGGTGGAATTCAACCAGATCACATAAGAGCGCCCTCTAGTGGATGATCTACAAGTTTCTATATTTAAAGCAGAATTTTAGGCAGACAGGTTAAAGTTGAATTCCATAAATTAGAGCTGTAATTCTGTCCGTTTGCCGTTGCACTTGATTCTGTGCTTGCGTCTGTTTAGAAAGTCCTAATGTTACAAAGACTGGATCATTTCTATCTCTCTCCCCCCATAGATATGAGGAAATGCTCAGAGAAGGAGTTTGGGTGCTCTGATGGTAGCTGTATTGCAGAACACTGGTTTTGTGATGGGGACACCGACTGCAAGGACGGATCTGATGAAGAAAATTGTCGTAAGTAAATCCAAACATTCCAGAAGTCAAATGGACTCTCTGATTCCTACTGTATTAACCACTTAAGCCCCAGACCATTTTGTAGCTAAAGGACCAGGCCCCTTTTTTGCGATTCGGCACTGCGTCGCTTTAACTGACCGTTGCACAGTCGTGCGACGTGGCTCCCAAACAAAATTGGCGTCCCCCCCCCCCAGAAATAGAGCTTTATTTTGGTTGTATTTGATCACCTCTGCGGTTTTTATTTTTTGCGCTATAAACAAAAATAGAGCGACAATTTTGAAAAAAAAAACATTTTTTTTCCTTTTTGCTATAATAAATATCCCCAAAAAATAAATTAAAAAAATATATATTTTTTTCCTCAGTTTAGGCCGATACGTATTCTTCTACATATTTTTGGTAAAAAAAATCGCAATAAGCGTTTATTGATTGTTTTGCGCAAAAGTTATAGCGTCTACAAAATAGGGGATAGTTTTTATGGCATTTATTTATTATTTTTTTTTTACTAGTAATGGTGGCGATCAGCGATTTTTATCGTGACTGCGGCACTTCGCATCGGACACTTTTGACACCATTTGGGACCATTGTCATTTTTACAGCGATCAGTGCTATAAATATGCACTGATTACTGTAAAAATCACACTGGCAGTGAATGGGTTAACCTGTAGGGGACGCTGAAGGGGTTAAGTGTGACCTAATGAGTGATTCTTACTGTGTGGGGGCGTGGCCTGGCGTGACACGTCACTGATCGTCGTTCCCTATGACAGGGAAAAGACGATCACTGACACTCTCACTAAGAAGAACGGGGAAAGGTTTGTTTACACTTGCCTCTCCCCGTTCTTCAGCTCTGTGACCCGATCGCGGAACACTGGCGGCGATCAGGTCCCGCGGTCACGGAGCTCAGGACCTGGTCAGGAGCGCGCCGCCGGCGTGCACGCGACCCACGGCTGGGTATCTTAAAGGGGACGTATATATACGTCTTTTTGCCCAGCCGTGCCGCTCTGCCAACGTATAAAGTGTATTGTATTTGTACTGTCTACCCTCAAGTTGTAAAGCGCTGCGTAAACTGTTGGCGCTATATAAATCCTGTATTATTATTATTATAATACCAAGAAGAGTTTGGCTTTACATAAGCTGAATTCTTATTGGTCGATGTGAGTTCCAGCACCTGATTGCTCCTAGTTAAACGTTTGATTTCTCCTTTTTAGCTTCTGACGTTCCAGCCCCAAGCTGCAGTGCGGAGGAGTTCCAGTGCGCCTACGGCCGCTGCATCCTGGATATCTACCATTGCGATGGCGACGATGATTGCGGAGACTGGTCTGATGAATCCGATTGCTGTAAGTGCCACTGATAAGTTTTGTCTCCTCCTCCAGTTATCGGAGATCATTCCTGTTTCCTCCGGGATTTTTGTACCTCTTATCTGATCTGGTCCTCAGTCAGTTACCTGCTGCCGCGGCCTGGATTTTCCCAACTGTTTGTTATTCCTCAATTACACACATTTTCCTGTTTGCAGTTCTTCTTAAAGTGGAGGTTCACCCTAAAAAAAAATTCTAACATTACAACCAGCATACTAACGACATGTAAAGTATGCTAGATGGCGCCTGCGCCCGCCGTGTAGAGCTGACTGCGCAGGCGCCATCTAGCGCCGACTCGCAGGTCGGCTATTTACGGAAAACTGGTGACGCGCTTTATGCGCCATGGGAAGATTTTCACCAGATGTCAATCAGCTAAGCTTTCAATAGGAACGCCCAGTCCCGCAGAAATCACAACCCGGAAGCCTGGGCGAAAATAACAATTACACGGTATGTACGGAGAAAAAAAAAAAAATACCAGCATACTTTACATGTCGTTAGTATGCTGGTTGTAATGTTCGATTTTTTTTTTAGGGTGAACACCCCCCCCCCCCCCGCTTTAATGACCTCAAGCAAACATTTACCAGCCTTGTTCTTTTTTTTTTTTATCTTAGCATCCCATCAGCCATGTCGTTCTGGGGAATTTATGTGCAATAGCGGCCTGTGTATAAATTCTGGATGGCGCTGTGACGGAGATGCGGACTGTGATGACCAATCGGATGAAAGGAACTGCAGTGAGTACCGTACAGGAGACTTCACAGTAATGCAAAGCCGATTTCTTGGGTCTCTTTTACAAAAAATTGTGTTAAATGTGTAAAAATAAATAAATTGTATAGGTATTTGTCCAGTGAAACGGCTGGTACTGTGCCAATGGGGTAAAATGGAACTAGATGAGCTGAAATAAAATACTGTAAAACCTTGGTTTGAGAGTAACTTGGTTTGAGAGCGTTTTGCAAGACAATACATTTTTTTTAAATACATTTTTATTTGATATACAAGCGATGTCTTGATATACAAGTAGCGTCATGTCACAACTGAGTATAAAAGAAGAGAGGAGCCGCTAAGTGTAGCAATATGGTTACATTTAAAGGGGTTGTAAAGGTACAATTTTTCCCCCTAAATAAGCTTCCTTTACCTTAGTGCAGTCCTCCTTCACTTACCTCATCCTTCCATTTTGCTTTTAAATGTCCTTATTTCTTCTGAGAAATCCTCACTTCCTGTTCTTCTGTCTGTAACTCCACACAGTAATGCGAGGCTTTCTCCCTGGTGTGGAGTGTCGTGCTCGCCCCCTCCCTTGGACTACAGGAGAGTCAATGCGCTCTCTACATTGCAGAGAAAGGAGCTGTGTGTTAGTGGGCATCCTGACTCTCCTGTAGTCCAAGGGAGGGGGCGAGCATCCGAAGAGCTGACGCATTTCACACTAACAAACAGTGCTTAGTCATAGCTCTATGATTAAGCACTGTTTGTCAGTGTGAAACGCAGTGATATCCCTTTCTCTATTTTGATTCCTGGGTACTGATTAGGCTGCATAGATGGGCACTGACCCTTATTTTGCTTCACAGTTCTTTATTTAAAATAAAATACAAAAATCCTGAAACTTCCCTCTTAAAGTGTGTTGTATGCCGGTAAATGCGTTATATCCAAATAACACGCCTGAGCTCATCCTTAGTCCTGAGCAGCGCTCAGGGATTCGTTGGTGCCACATAAGATATATATATATATCAAAATAATATGCCTGAGCTCTTCTCTTCACCACACACAGCCACAAAGGCAAGAGAATTCTTGTTGGGCAGTGTATTAGTGCCAGATTCACGTAGAACTGCGGCGGCGTAACGTATCGTAGATACGTTACAACACCTCAAGTTTTCATCGCAAGTGCCTAATTCACAAAGCACTTGCAATGCTCCGGCGTAAGCCCGCCTAATTCAAAGGGGCGTGTGCCATTTAAATTAGGCGCGCTCCCGCGCCGGACCTACTGCGCATGCTCCCTTTTTAATTTCCCGTCGTGCTTTGCACGAAGTGACATCATTTTTCCGAACGGCGACGTGCGTAGCATACTTCCGTATTCCCGGACGTCTTACGCAAGAAGGAAAAATTTAAAAATTTCGACACGGGAACGACGGCCATACTTTATACTATAGCAGCGACGTAGCGAACGCGAAAAACTGTCGTGGATCGCTGTACCTCCTAATTTGCATACCCGACGCTGGTTTACGACGCAAACTCCTCCCAGCGGCGGCCGCGGTATTGCATCCTAAGATCCGACAGTGTAAAACAATTACACCTGTCGGATCTTAGGGATATCTATGCGTAACTGATTCTATGAATCAGTCGCATAGATCCTCTGAGAGATACTCCATCGTATCTCTTTTGTGAATCTGGGCCTTAGTGCTCAAAATAACACACTTAGACCGAATTTTAATAGTTCAAAGAATGTCAGGCAAAATGGTCGGCCCTCACGCATGTTCACTTCATCAAATCGGGCCCTCATTGAAAAAAGTTTGGACACCCCTGCTGTAGACTATAAAATCCAGCACAGCCTTCCTCACCCAATTATAGTAAGAATTGCTTAGAACTTTCCTTCCTGCAGAGTGTTTTTCACTTCAATGTGTAATGGATCAAGTAGATCATAAACAGGCTAAATAACAGAGATCTCTGTTTTAATGGTTTCTTTATTATAGAAGATTGTTTTCCATTTTATCCCCACAGCAACTTCAGTGTGCACAGCAGACCAGTTCCGCTGCGGTACAGGGCGTTGTGTGCGCCTCTCCTGGAGGTGTGATGGAGAGGACGATTGCTCCGATAACAGTGACGAGAAGGGATGTGAGAAGACCGGTGAGTAGGGGGAATAAATAGGCGAGGAAGTAAGAGTACACAAGGTCAGGTCCTACCAAGAATGTAAGGGATCAGGTTATACAGTACTGTGGAAAAGAATGTACAGGGCCGGGTTATATTAAGAATGGCAGGGATTGGTTATAACTGAGCATGTACAAGGTCACATCCTACTGAGAATATGGAGAATTGGGTAAAGGAAATCTGTAGTGTAGTGTAGCTCTGTAGGCTGCCACCAGCGACGCGTCTTCTTGAAATTGCTAATTGCCAATTTTTATTGCACCCAAAATCTGTACCTGAAAATATATAGGCAATTGGAACAAACTGTAAAGTGCTACTTGGATTCTACCTAGTGCCACATTACTACTGGTCACTCCCCACGTTTCTTTTAAGGCTGTTCTGATACTTGTTTGTCCCGAGGAGCCACGGTTCGAATCTCGGCTGGTTCCTGATGAACTGGTCTAGATTGAAACCGTCTATGGCCGGCTGTCAGACTACATAAATCAGTGCTGCATCATATTGCTTGTGGTGCTGATCAAACTGATTTTATCAGACAGGGCAGTTGAGCAGAGGTCAATCAGTAGATCCACTTCTGTTCAACTCCAATGGTTACACAGTGGTCCCTGTTGAACTGTCCGATATAAATTCCATCTATGGCCCCCTTAAAGTGACTGTAAAGGTTCATTGGCCTAGATTCAGGTAGATTTGCGCCCTCTTACGGAGGCGCAGCGTACCGTTGTTACGCTACGCCTCCGTAAATTTACGTGCGCTACGCTTCATTCACGAAGCAGTAGCTCCGTAATTTGCGGGGGCGCTCCGTAAAACTGGCCGGCGTAAGCGCGCGTAATTTAAATGATCCCGTAGGGGGGCGTGGATCATTTAAATTAGGCGCGTTTCCGCGCCGAACGTAGTGCGCATGCTCCGTTGGGAAACTTTCCCGACGTGCATTGCGGCAAATGACGTCGCAAGGACGTCATTTGCTTTAACGTAAATGGCGTCCAGCGCCATTCACGATTCATTTACGCAAACGACGTAATTTTCAAACATCGCGACGCGGGAACTACGGGTATACTTAGCATTGGCTGCTTCTGTTAATAGCATGAGCAGCCTTACGCAGAAACCGACAAACGCAAACGACGTAAAATGCGAGCGCCGGGCGCGCGTACGGTTGTGAATCGGCGTGAGTATGCAATTTGCATACTCTACGCTGACCACTACGGGAACGCCACCTAGCGGCCATCGTAAGAATGCAGCCTACGATACAACGGCATAAGAGCCTTATGCCTGTCATATCTTAGGCTACAGTCGGCGTATCGAGCTTTTTGAATACAGAAAATTCGATACGCCGGCGCAAATTAGCAATTACGCTGCGTATCTATGAATACGCAGGCGTAATTGCTACCTGAATCTACCCCTTTGTTTTGTTTTGTTTTTATTTACAAACATGTTATACTTACTTACCTGCTCTGTGCAAGGATTTTACACAGAGTGGCTCCGATCCTCCTTTTCTGGGGTCCCCTGGTTTCCGAGTGCCCCCACGGAGAGCTGCTTTCAATTGGGGCACTCATGCGGGCAAGCTCCCGAGTCCCACTGCTGCATTCATTGACACAGACAGCAGGACTCAGCCCAGCCCCTCCAGCTCCCACATCATTGGTTTTGATTGACAGCAGTGGGAGCCATTGGCTCCTACTCCTATCAATCTATCCAATGAGGACCCGAGACACCGTCTGGAGCGGCTGTGCTTGTCCGCATTACTGGAACGGACTCTGGTAAGAAAAAGAGGGTCTCTGGGGGGGGTTTCACCTTAATACATGGAACGCACTTGGGTGAAAAAATCTTGAGGGTTTGCAACTCCTTTAAGAAGCATTATGTGAATATGAGGATGGAGTTTTTAGGCTGATGAGGGAGTTGTGTAAGTGTTAAATGGGGCGCATGAAAAATGAGAGTTGGTATATATGAGGTTGCTATTTGGGTTGTTTTTCCATTACATATTACTCTGTCATCCATCACAGGGACCCCGCAGTGTGCTCAGGACCAGTTCTTGTGCAGTAACGGCCGCTGCATCGGACAGAGGAAACTGTGCAATGGAGTAAATGATTGCGATGACGGCAGTGACGAGAGCCCACATCAAAACTGCCGTGAGTATTGTACTATGCTATATACAACAACTCCCTGTTTTTGACAAAAAAAGTCAAATAATAGTGTAGCAGTATGGCCGCCTTCCATTCATATGGCTACAAAGTGGTGTGCCTGTATGAATGCACTTTCTACTTCGCTTGGGGTCTTATTGCTTCCAAATTCCCATTCATTAAAATGGGAAAAGTGTCGGGAGAAACTGGTCACGTTATTTTGATAGGTCATGTGACCACCTGTCATGGATTGTTATGTAGAGAATGCCCTGAAGCTCCACACCACGTTCTTAATTTGGTCTCAAGTTCGTTACTGTGGGTAAAGCATACTGTGCCTTGCATTGTTGCGTTGTATTTTTTTTTTTATTACTTTTTGATATAGTATATATGTGTATAATTGGATAGAGAGAGAATATATATATATATATATATATATATATATATATATATATATATATATATATATATATATATATATATATATATATATATATATATATATATATATATATATATATATATATAGTGAGGGGTTAGCTCGGTAGCGGGGTGTGTGACCCCTTGGTTGGGTTCACCACACACTGAATTTATACAGACTGGCAGTCGAAGACGTTTGAAAACAAAGTTCTTGGTTTATTTTTCCATCTTGCTGGAAAACAATTGCAAGCATCCAAACAGCATAAACAAAAATCAAACATAAAATAAATCCTAGCCACTCTGGGCGTCTACCTTTCACACAGGAACCTATTTATGAAGTCTAACACAGCCTACTGCTGGGTAGACAGTGCTGGTCATACAGCACAAAACAATAGTCTTTTGATTTTTTGTTTCACACAGAAAAAATCAATCCTCTCCTCACCTCCACAGAAGACCTTCTGGCACTGCTCTCCTACTCACACAGCCTTAGGAGTGATGCAGCCAATTAGTGGTAATCCTTTGGACTTCTTGTAGAGGCCTTAATTGCCTCACTCTGAACAGCTGGAGTCTTCCAACGGCCCTCCAACCTTTCCTGGCTATTTCTCGCAGCCGACGCCTAATAATGATTAGTGTATTGTCTAAGCAAGGCAGAAATGTATGTTCCGTCTGTGACAACACCCACAGATTTACCTGACTTCCTGTCACTATATATATATATATATATATATATATATATATATTTATGTGTGTGTGTGTGTGTGTGTGTGTGTGTGTGTGTATGTATATATATAATCTCTCTATCTATCTATCTATCTCTATTTTTTTCTTTTCTTGTTGTATTGTCTTGTCATTGAGCCAACCTTGTTACATTTTCTTTCTGCAGGACCACGGACCGGAGAAGAGAACTGCAACCACAACAATGGCGGCTGTGCCCAAAAATGCCAGACAGTGCGTGGCTTGGTACAGTGCACATGTCAGACAGGATACAGGCTCATGGAAGACGGACGATCATGCCAAGGTGAAGGAAACTAGGCTGGGGTGCCAATAATAAATTATCCTTTTATAATCTGAATTAATATTGAAGTGGAACTTTAGGCTATAAAATAAAATTGGTGAAAAGGCTGGATTTTTAATGCAGAAGAGACATGCCTTTTTGTCTTTTCTGCATTTAAAGCTACTTACCTGCACAGATTTCAATGTAAATTGCAGCCTGAAATCGCAAAGAAAGTAGTACAGAACTACTTTTTGAAATCGGTGCAGCGCCGCACCGATTAGGACGGTGCCGTTGCCAGCAAATGCTGCGGATTTGACATGTCAAATCGCACATCAAAACGCATCAGTGTGAACCAGGGCTAAAGCCTAGAACAAAAAATGTATGTATTGCAGCTTGCCAGCCCTTTTAATAGGGTGGCTGCATTAAATCCCAACGCCACCTTTCAGACCCCCCCCCACCCCTGATAGCCTCGACAGATCCTGTCATATTTGAAAATGATTCGGCTGTGTGTGACTCATTTATTTACTCATTTATTATGGACCAGCAGATGTCATGGCTTTCCAAATGAGGTCCAGTGTGAAGTTTCCACAGTCAGTGATGATTTAGGGAGCCGCGTCATCTGCTGGTGTTGGTCCTCTGTGTTTTATCAACTTCAAAGTCAGCGCAGCCCTCGACCAGGAAATTCTAGAGCACATCATGCTTCCCTCTGCTGACCAGCTTTATAGAGATGCCAATTTAATTTTCCAGCAGGACTTGGCACCTGCCTACATTGCCAAATGTACCAATACCTGGTTTAACCACTTCACCCCCGGACCATATTGCTGGTCAATGACCGGGCCCCTTTTTCCGATCCGGCACTGCGTCGCTTTAACTGACAATTGTGCGGTCGTGCGACGTGGCTCCCAAACAAAATTGGCATTCTTTTTTCCCCACAAATAGAGCTTTCTTTTGGTGGTATTTGATTAAAAAAAAAATGAATATTTTTTACTTTTTGCTGTAATAAATATCCCCAAAAATATATAAAAATGTTTTCCTCAGTTTAGGCCGATACGTATTCTTCTACAGATTTTTCGCAATAAACGTTTATCGATTGGTTTGCGCATAAGTTATAGCATCTACAAAATAGGGGATAGTTTTATGGTGGCGATTAGCGATTTTTCTCAGTACTGCAACCTTATGGCGGACACTTTTGACACATTTTTGGGACCATTGGCATTTTTATAGCGATCAGTGCTATAAAAATGCATTGATTACTATAAAAATGCCACGGGCAGGGAAGGGGTTAACACTAGGGGGCGATAAAGGGGCTAATTATGTTCCCTGTGTTTGTTCTAACTGAAGGGGGGGGGTATACTGACTAGGGGAAATTACAGATCGCTGTTCATACATTGTATAAACATACGATCAGTCATTTCTCCCCCTGACGGGACCGGGAGCTGTGCATTTACACACACACAGCTCCCGGTTCTTGCTCTGTAACGAGCGATCGCGGGTGCCCGGCGGTGATCGGAGCCCGGCGCCCCTATTGGCTGAAATGCGAGATGACGTATAGCTACGCGATCTCGCGCAGCCGAGCCGACCTGCCGCCAGTTATACGGCGGCTGGTCGGCTAGTGGTTAATGATCATGGTATCACTGTGCGTGATGGGCCAGCAAAATCGCCTGACCTAAACCCCATAGAGAATCTGTGGAAGATGAGACACCAGACCCAACAAGGCAGACGAGCTGAAGGGCGCTATCAAAGCAATCTGAGCTTCCATAACACCTCAGCAGTGCCACAGGCTGATTGCCCCCATGCCACGCCGCATTGATGCAGTAATTCATGCAAAAGGAGCCCCGACCAATATTGAGTGCATACTATACTGTACATGGACATACTTTTCAGGAAGCCAACATTTCTGTATTTTTTTTTTTTTTTAAAGGTCTTATGTAATATTCTGAGATACTCATTTTTAGGGTTTTCTCTAGCTGTAAGCCATAATCATCAAAAAAACAAACAAACAAAAACCCAAGAAAAAGAAATGCTTGAATATATCACTCAGTGTGCAACACATCTATAAAAATTAGTTTCACTTTTTTTTTTATTGAATTACTGAAATAAATAAACTTTTTCATGATATTCTAATTGTTTGAGATGCACCTGTACATCACCCAGAGGGGAATGTTTTTTTCTCTCCAAGGGAATATCATACAGTGTGTTTTTATATTGTCATGTGGCGTCCATTGAGTTGTCTGACAGAAGTAGTAAATGTGTCCTTTTTTGTGACTGTCCTTGTCCTTCTTCTCTCTCACCCAGATGTCATTGAGTGTGCAGAGGAGGGATATTGCAGTCAGGGATGCAGCAACACAGAAGGCGGCTTCCAGTGCTTTTGTGAGAGCGGATACCAACTGCGACCGGATAAACGCAGCTGCAAGGCCTTGGGTAAGGCTCAGATCTTGCATTCTCTCATTCTGCATTTCCATGCTAGTAGTGGATCATTTCCATACTTATTATGGTCCTTCTAATATGTTATCCAAGATATATGGCTTACTACTCCCCTCAGGACCCCTTAGAGCAGGGGTGTCAAACTCAATTTTATCGTGGGCCGCATCAGCATAACGATTGCCCTCAAAAGGGCCGGTTGTATCTGTAAGAACAGATGTCCAGTGCATCCCCTCCCATTAGATGTCACCATCAGAAGTTGAGTCCCCCCACTCTCCCTTACATCACAGTGCACCCCCCTTTCCTTATACTGCTGCTGGGAAGGAGGACCTGAGGAGGGCTGGAGAGGTGCAAGGGCCACATTAAATGGCCTGGAGAGACGGATTCGGCCCGCGGGCCTTGTGTTTGACACATGTGCCTTAGAGAGTTAACAGGAATGAAAAAATTGTAAAGAAATAGGGATATCCGATATAGAATGGGAGAAAATATTTTCAATAATTCATAAAATATCTTTAGCGAACAAATATCAAGAAAGAAATTACAAAATAGCAATGAGATGGTATTGGAGCCCCGTAGCGTTAAATAAAATAAACATTGGACAAACAGAGATATGTTGGAGATGTAAGATGGAAAGGGCGACTATGGAACACATTTGGTATGAATGTCATATGGTGAGAAAATTCTGGAAAACAATTCATGAGATATATCAAAAAATATCGGGAATAGAAAGGAAACCAAACATTGATATCTCATTATTATCTCTGATGCCAGAATCAATAGAGTATTAAGAAGGATATTTTTCATCATATGACATCAGCAGCTAGAACAATAATAGCTCGCAAATGAAGAGAAAATAAAAGTCCAAAAATAGCAGAATGGATATGTGAAATGAACGAAATGCAATATATAGAAAGACAGATAAGAGAGGAAGGACACATAAATAATCAAATGCCAGAATTATGGCAAAAATGGGATGAATTTCATCAAATGCCAGAATTATGGCAAAAATGGGATGAATTTCGGCTCTCAAAAGGAATATTTATAAATGGGAAAATATGGAAAAATATGAAGGGGAAATATAAACAAAGAATAAAATAGAGTACATGGAAAGGGAGAGAACAGAAGGGTTACAGGTTCTTTTTTCTTTGGGATGAATGGGTGTGTGGATGAAAGGGAATGGAAGACAGTAGAATGAATGTAGGGATATGTTGTAAGAAATGTTGTTTTAAAGGTAATGTGATTTACGGATATTGATCAAGATTCTGTATAATGACTAGGAACAGATGCACAATGCGATAGAATCTTGATTAAACGAAAACTTTCTGTATTTAAGAAAAATACATAAATTGAAAACTAATATGTTTTCTTTCCTTAGGACCAGAACCGGTTCTGTTGTTTGCCAATAGGATTGATATTCGCCAGGTTCTGCCTCATCGCTCAGAGTACACGCTGCTTCTCAACAACTTGGAAAACGCCATCGCTTTGGATTTTCACCATCGCCACGAGCTGGTGTTCTGGTCAGACGTTACCCTGGACCGTATTATGAGCGCCAACCTGAACGGCAGCAATGTGCAAGAGGTGGTCTCCACGGGTTTGGAGAGTCCAGGTACGTTGGGTTAAAGCGGAGTTCCGGCCACAATTTCACTTTTTAAATATAAATACCCCTGTAATACACAAGCTTAATGTATTCTAGTAAAGTTGGCCTGTAAACTAAGGTCCGTTTTGTTAGGTTGTTACAGCATTTAGAGACTTTATAAAATATAAATTGACTGGGGCCATCTTAAGTGTGGGCATCATGAAGCCAGACTGTATGACTTCCTGGATTTCAGCCTTGCAAATCTCGCACATGCTCAGTGCTGCACAAGCAGTGTCAGATCAGGTTTCAGCATCTGTGCTGTCCAAGTCACATGATTCTTTGAGACTGGGGAGTGCACAGACTCCTGGAAAGTTACACCCACTACATTCCCAGGAGTCTGTGTGGTGTAGGTTAGGAAGCATTAAGCACCTAGGTGCAGGAAGTGGGAAGATTAACTATTCTGCCTAGCAACAACACTTTGAAGGCATCTAAAAAAAAAAAAATTTCGTGAAGGATTAATGACATTTTTTTAAAACTACTGATGTAATGTTATATTTATGGGTGGAACTCCACTTTAAGAACAAGACACGTCTGTTGGTATCTTTCCTTAGGCCTATTGGAGGTTTTCTATGATTAGTGTCCCTGACATCCAGAGCACGTTGGGAGGAATCTTCAATGCTTTCTATCCACTCTTGCTGTAAGGGTCCCTCTTCTCTGCAGATGAAGGTCACACTACTTTGCAGACAAATAATGCTTTAGGCCCTGTAATGTTTTACCTTGGGAGGTGGGTGTTGGCAGGCAGGTTACCTTTCCTTCCAACCATGCACTCCATGTAGGTTGAGGAAGCCCTACATAAATCTTTTCTGAGGTGCCTGTTCCATGGAGAGGTGGGTATGGCGCATCTTTGCCATTTGCAGTGACAATGTCTTACTAAGGCCCCTTTCACACTACCGCAATTTTCGCTATTTCGCGGCCGCGATTTAAGCTAGAATTGAGGTCTATGAACCTGTCGGACCAAAGTAGTGCAGGGACCAATGCGAGTTACATAGGCATTCCCTGAAATCATGGAAAAATCGCAGACGTGAAACCACGGAAAAATCGTGCGACTTTTAAGTCGCAGTAGTTTGAAAACAAGTAGTAGTAGTTTGAGCCATTATGAAGCAGGTTGCTTCTCTAACCTGTCAAAAATAGGTAAAAAATGCGCAACCAAAATGAACAAACAAAGTGTCCTGTTATAAAGTGTAAAAAATATATACAATTAAATAAATGTAAATAACATTTAGTGAATCCCATGGATAAAAGTGCAGGTGGTATTAAACAAAAATAGTGTCCACTGCAGCTGATGTTGATTAGGTGTAATCACAAGGAAAAACTTCATCCAATAATATCATCCAAAAGATTTTCAGCCGTTGATAAACATTCAGACAGAGATGCCGCTTACCAGATCCGATGGACCTCTATTACGGAGATCTTAAGGGCTCATTAAACCAGGGGTCACTCACAGGGATCCTCGTTGGCTAGGCACTGGTGTAGTAGCGTATCCGTCCTCCTTCAGGCTTCCCGAAGCTGTGATAGATCCTATTACAGATGGTCTCAGCTTCCAATGGAATGGCGTGGTGTATGGGTATGTTGGAGGAAGAGCAAAAAAAGCTTCATGGCGCAGTATGATTTGAGTAATCAAAAACCCCTTTATTGACAAAGCAGGTTTACTGACATCAGATAAAAAGCTTATTCAGCAGAACAGTTTAAAAAAACAGATAAAAGCTTACAGCGGCGTCTCCAGGCGCCTTCTATCCCTGTTGATGCCTTGTGAGGAGAAACGCAGCGTCGGGCAGAGCAATAATACCTGACGTCACCACGCCCCAGCTGATCGGCCGGAGCCGCTGCTGGAAGCTTTTATCACAGGGCATTGTACAGAGGCAATAATCTTTTTTTTTTTTTTTTTTTTTTTTTTTTTTTTCTCCCTGCAACCCCATCTTTAGTAAAAGCAGAACACATTACACAAATTAACTCTTGTTAGGCACACATTTAACCCCTGTCATTAGTACAGTGACAGTGTATAGTATTATTATTTATCACTGTATTGGTGTCACTGGTGATTTCAGTGGTAGTTAGTCAGATCTCACTCAGTGTCAGATTTCCTGCAACACTATCGCAGTCCCATTATATGTCACTGATCACCGCCATTCGTAGTGTAAAAAAACAGCAATTCCAGTATATATACCATAGTTTGCAAACCAATAAATATACACCTATTGGGATTTTTTTTTTATACAAAGTCATGTAGCAGAATAGATTTTGGCCAAAATGGTATTGAAGAATATATATATACTGTGTGTATAATACATATACACATTATATATATATATATATATCATGTATGTATGTGTATATGTATGTGTGTATATGTATGTATGTATATATGTGTTTTATAGTAGGAAGTAAAAAAAAAATTACCAAGTGGTGATCAAATACCACCAAAAGAAAGCTCTATTTGTGTGAAAGATAAAAATATAAATTTAGTTTGGGCACAGCGTTGCATGAACATACAATTGCCAGTTAAAGTAGCGCAGTGCTAAATAGCAAAAAATGGCCTGGTAATGAGGGGGTAAAACCTTCCGGAGATGAGGTGGTTAATATTACTTTAAGGCCTAATTTATAACTGTTGCGTACAATTCAAGCTGAAAAGTCACGAGATTGTAATAATTCATATATTACAGCTTTGTGAATTGAGTGTTTTAGCCTTAAGAAAAATATTGATGCAGATTTGAGGACTTCTATTGATCTTCCTTTTCTTGTCCAGGTGGCCTGGCTATCGATTGGATCCATGATAAGCTCTTCTGGACAGACTCTGGTACCTCTCGTGTTGAAGTATCAAATCTAGACGGGTCCCATCGCAGAGTAATTCTGTGGGAAAACCTGGAGAAGCCGCGAGCCATAGCGCTGAACCCAATGGAAGGGTAGGTTTGTATTGCTTGAAGGAACATGATAGAGGAGCATGTTGGACATCCAGGTTACCGAGGCCCAGGCCCGGACTGGCTATAGGGCATACCGGGCATATGCCCAGTCCGCGGCTGGCCGCAGGTCACGTCTCTGTAATGTAGGGGGGGGGGGTCTTTATGGGCTGTATTGTAGAGGGGGCTGTAATGTAGGGGGGTGTGTATTGTAGAGGGGGTCTGCACTGTCTGGAGGGGGTCTGCACTGTCTGGAGGGGGTCTGCACTGTCGGGAGGGGGTCAGGAACTGTTAGGCGGGTGTCTGTGTAACAAACTGTGGGGGGCTATGTAATGTAAAGGGGTCCAGAGGTGCAGAGTGCTGTGTAATGTAAAGGGGTCCAGAGGTGCAGGGTGCTGTGTAATGTAAAGGGGTCCAGAGGTGCAGGGTGCTGTGTAATGTAAAGGGGTCCAGAGGTGCAGGGTGCTGTGTAATGTAAAGGGGTGCAGGGTGCTGTGTAATGTAAAGGGGTGCAGGGTGCTGTGTAATGTAAAGGGGTCCAGAGGTGCAGGGTGATGTGTAATGTAAAGGGGTCCAGAGGTGCTGTGTGATGTAAAGGGGTGCAGGGTGAATGAATGAATGAATGAAAAAATTTATATAGCGCGGCACATGCGAACTGAATCGCTTCTGGGCGCTAGTTGTTTGTGTCTCATGCCTTTCAGAAAAGCAGGGTTTTGATCTGCCCTCTGAAAGACAGGTGGTTTTGCTCCAACCGAATGCTGGTTGGCAAAGCATTCCAAAGCCTGGGGCCCTGGAAAGCAAACCTTCTTTCTCCTTTGGACTTGTATTTGGTTTTAGGAACCTTGACCAGATTTTGGTCGGTGGATCGCAGAATGCGGTTGCAATTGTGCGTTTTGATCTTGTCGCAAAGATATCGAGGAGCCTTCCCATGGATGCACTTATGTGTCAGGCAGAGTGCTTTGAATGCAATTCTGTCTTTCACTGGCAACCAGTGAAGGGATCTCAGCGAAGGTGAGATTGATTCCCAAGATTTTTTCCCAGTCACAAGTCTAGCGGCCGTATTCTGTACGACTTGAAGACGAGCGATTTGGTACTTGGGGAGCCCGAGGTAAAGGGCATTTGCATAGTCCAGTCTGGAATTCACGATTGTTCCCACCACGACTGCTATGTCTTCTTTGGGAATAAATGGAATAAGTCTGCGTAGAAGGCGCATCAAATGGTGCGTCCCGCTGACTACTGACCCTATTTGTGCGTCCATTGTCATGAAGGTGTCAAACGTGACTCCTAGACTTTTGACTTTGGAGCTAGGGGAGATGGTCTGACCCAGGATGGGCGAAGGTGTCCAGTTAGTTGTCGGTTGTCTCTTCCGACTGGCATTGAACATAAAGAGTTCTGTTTTAGCGCTATTGAGTTTGAGATAACTCTTAGTCATCCAGTTTTCTATTGAAGAGAGACATTTCTCTAATCTGAGATGATGATCCTTTTTTTGGCAGATGCGAAAGTACAACTGCGTGTCGTCTGCATACGAGTGATAGAGTAGTTCTTGGCTACTGATAATATCAAAGAGAGGACGAAGATAGATATTAAACAGCACCGGTGATAGGGGGGATCCTTGGGGGACCCCACATGGCACCGCGCGTTTTTCTGACGTGAAAGATCCCAGTTTCACTGTTTGTGAACGGTTTCCGAGAAAAGAGGAGAACCATGGTAAGGCATCTTCTGAGACTCCGGCGACTTCTGTTAGTCGTCTCAGTAGCAATTTATGGTCTACTGTGTCAAAGGCTGCGCTTAGGTCCAGCAGAACCAGGAGACACGATTCTCCTTCGTCTGCGGCCTCGAGCGCATCATCCCATATTTTCAGTAAGGCCGTTTCTGTCCCGTGTCCGGGACGGAACCCGGATTGAAATGGATCGAGTAGGTTGTGGGTATCCAGATGCTGTTGCAGCTGATTTACCACCACTTTCTCCATTATCTTGGACAGAGCATTTAGACCTGTTATGGGACGGCGGTGAGTTGGGTCCATAGGATCCAAATTAGGTTTTTTCAAGATCGGCAGGATTGTGCCCTCTTTCAGCAGGGAAGGCACTATGCCTTCCTTAAATGACTGATTTATAAGCTGTGTGATCGGAGGCGCCAGGATGTCGGCACATTCCTTCAGTAGCTTGGTGGGAATGATGTCATTGGGTGCTGTGCTGTTGCGCAGCGCACCAATGAATTTTTTTGTGGTATCAATGGAGATGGGTTCCAAAGTGAACTTAGTTGATTGGAGAGGCGTTCCGTCGGTGTTTTGATTGAAGAGGGGGCTGAGTGGAGTATTGTTTTGCCGAATACTTACCCGAATTTTTTCAATTTTGTTGATGAAGAAATCCGATAGTTCATTGCAGAACTCTTGGGTGTCTGAAGTGGGGACTTCAAGACATCCCGGATTCATGGTCTGGGTGACCATCCTGAAGAGTTCACGTGGGCGATTCATTGCGCTGTTAATCACCGTGGAAAAGTGAAGTTTCTTGGCTTTGAAAATTTCCTTGTGATATCGTGTAGTTACTGCTTTGTAGAAGTTGAGGCGGTCTTCTGAAGGACTTCTTATCCAGGCGGCTTCCGCCCTTCTGCGCTCTTGCTTCAATAGCGACAGCTGGTTATTGAACCAGCTGGACTTTTTTGCCCGGCTGCGGACTTTGCGCTTTGGTGCTGCTAAGTCGGCTGACTGTAGCAGAGCTGCATTTATGGCATCCAAAGTATCTGAGGCTGCTAGCTGAGGAGGAATAGCCCCAATTCGGTTTCCCAGGGTAGATCTGAAGAGTTCCGAGTGGAGCTTCCTCTGAGATCTAGCCCAGTGTATTGTCACCGGCTTGGGTACTTTCATGACTAGTGGAATTCTGGGAATTATGAAGCTAATTGCATGGTGGTCTGTCCATGGCAAAGGTTCAATACCCAGAATGTTTATTTTCAGATTTTGTCTGAAAATTAGGTCGAGAGTGTGACCTGAAGCATGCGTGGGTCCGCATATAAGTTGCTGAAGACCTAACCCTTCCAGGTGGTCGATGCAGGCATCCGCGATGGGATCCTGTGAGGAGTTGGCCCACAAATTGAAATCCCCGAGCAGCAAAAGATGATTGCTGTTAAGGGAGTAAGTGGATATGAACTCCGTTAATGCTGAAATCAAATGCGATTTGGGCCCAGGGGGCCTATAGCAGAGGAGAATGTGAACGGTCTCCTGAGAGTGAGCTTGAAGTTGAAGCGTAAGAGTTTCCATAAAAGGTAGAGGATTTTGAAGGACCGGTTTAGTGATTGCAATATGAGACTTATGAATCACCGCCAGGCCTCCTCCTCTTTGCCCTATTCTATTTTCCGTTAGGATACGATAATTTGCTGGTACCAGTTCTCCAAGAATGGTGTTGCAATCGTCTGACAGCCAACTTTCTGTAATGAAGAGGCAGTCCAGATCGTTTTGTAGTAAGAAATCATGGATTTCTGATCGGTGTTTAACTGCTGATCTAGTGTTAAGCAACGCACATGATATGTGCTTGAGCTGTGTTGAATGGTTGAAATTTTTGATGATCGATCGTCGATCGATTCTCAAAAGTTGATCTGATTTTAAGGCTTTTTTGGTGACGGCAGGTAATATTGTTGCGAATTGTCTCAGACCCCAAATGGTTTCCGCAGAGTATCGCAATTTAACCATTGTTGCCAGTCACCGTGGGCGGGGGTGCGGGTGATCGGTGAGAGAGGATTCGGAGAATCCTCGCTCTCAGCAGTCCTTGGTCCAGAGGAAGGCAAAAAAACCCTGGGCAAGCTGGCCAATGTGCTGCGGCAGGGAAAAAAATTCCTTCCTGATCCCTAAAGGCGATCGGCTTCAAGCCCTGGGTCAAAGACTGCTGAACTTAATGAGGGGAAAAAGAGGGGGGGGGGGGATGCTGGGTGTCACTGTTGCTGGGGTGCACCAAGATGGCCGCCAGGCAAAGATACAGGACCCAGGCTGGGGGGGCAACCAGGTTGGTAAGAAAATGATTCCCCCAATCTGGTTGCTTAGCAGGGGGGTGGAGGGGACCTCTGGGGGTGCGGGGGCGATAATCAGAAAGACCCGCACTATTGGTGGCAGGCGCAGGGAGAAAACGGACGGAGCGCCGGTAGGCCGCGGCTGAAGCCGCGGACTTTCCTGAGGCGCGGCGGCCGCGGAAAGTAGCAGGCTGGCGCGGGCGTGTAAAAAACGCCGAGAAGCGCCGAGAATACACCCAGGTGGGGTGTCTAGGGGCCACCACAATCGTGGGTGGCCGTGCGAGTGGGGATGCCGAGCCCAAGAGGGGAATAGAGAGCCGCAGTGAGGGGTCTGAGTGACGGCTGCCCTGAGAAGGACGGCCGTCAGTGGTTCCCCTGGATGGTAGGCCCTGAGAGGAAGGAGTCCACGAGGAGAGAAGAGAGCTGGATTCCTGGTTCCCAGTAGTTCCTAGTAGCTGTTCCCTGTGCAGGACAGGTAATGGTAGTCTGCCTAGTAGCTGACTGTCAGGTCTGGGTGGGAGCAGGCTCGTAACGGAAGGTCCGAAGCACCCTACTCCACCTCTGACACTGACTGACTGACTGACTGACTGACTTGATGAGCTGTGCTGTGTAATGTAAAGGGGTCCAGAGGTACAAGGTGCTGGAACCCAAGATTCCATTGTTAACCACCACCGCAAAGCGCCACCGCTTTGCCCCCCCGGGCTGCTCAGTCTAAAATGCCTGGGCCTATTTTTTGTCCCAGTCCAGGCCTACCTAGGCCCATAGTGCCACAGAGGCTGTGTGTTAATAGCTACAGTTATTTATTTTTGTCTTGATCGCTTGTATTAAAGTATTAGAATAATCTAAAAATCAGCAGTGATGGTCTCTTTTGTAAAGGTTACATAGACGTCCCTACCTGAAGTGTAAGGGTGGGCATAAACTGCCAATTACTTATTGATGAAGGGAAATCTCTACAATGGGACATAGATGGCAGAAAAAAATGTATCTGACAGGGGTTATAACCCTCCCTTTCTCTATCCAGAATGGAAAAAACAAGTTTTGTCTAGAGTTCTACTTTATTTAGGGTGAAGTAAAGGGTTAAAACCAGAAATTGTATTTAATAAAGTAAGTCCGGTTTCTTTACCTGACATCCTATACAGCATGAAGCTCATCTCTTTAATCTGCAGATGAATGATACAGAATGGTTTAATTGGCTCTTTTTTAATTTGGCCCTAGTATGTGTATGTGGGTTAGGGATCTTTGATTGTAAACTCCTTGAGAGCAGGGACTGATGTGAATGTACAACGTATATTTAAGCACTGTGTCAGCACTATTATAAATACCCCTAATAATAATAATATTTTGTGTCTTCTTCTCTAGCACCATCTACTGGACAGATTGGGGTAATACACCACGTATTGAATATTCCAGCATGGATGGTTCCAACAGACGTGTCATTGCAGATACACATCTCTTCTGGCCCAATGGACTGACTATTGACTATGCTGGAAGACGTATGTACTGGGTGGACGCTAAACACCATGTTATTGAGAGAGCCAATCTGGACGGATCCAATCGAAAAGCTGTGATCAGCCAAGGTAAGCTAAGTTCACAAAACAACAATCAGCCATCAGTAGTGAAACCTGTAGTTATTCAGAATCTTGATTAATTTTCCATATTTCGGGAGGAAATTAACTGTCGATAGCTTGTTGGTTGGTCATTTTATATATATATATATATATATATATATATATATATATATATATATATATATATATATATATGTATATATATATATATACAGGGCTCAAAATTTAAAGTCCTGAGCTATTAGCCAGGCCTCAAGGTGTACACGCCACGAGTTGCCACGCCCAACCCCTACCATGTCCCGCCCCCTAATCCTGCCCCTAGACACGCCCTCATAAATTATTCCATGAAATTACACTTAAATGTTTTATGCAGAATTAAGTTATAAAAATGAATATTAACAACTTTATTCATGCCCAAAAATGCAGCCTGTCTACCAATGCAGCACGTGTCCCCAGTGCAGCCACGTGTCCCCAGTGCAGCCACGTGTCCCCAGTGCAGCCACGTGTCCCCAGTGCAGCAAAATGTCCCCATTGCAGCAAAATGTCCCCATTGCAGCCAGTGTCCCCAATGCAGCAAAATGTCCCCATAGCAGTTAGTGTCCCCATAGCAGTTAGTGTCCCCATAGCAGTTAGTGTCCCCATTGCAGCCAGTGTCCCCATTGCAGCCAGTGTCCCCAATGCAGCAAAATGTCCCCATAGCAGTTAGTGTCCCCATAGCAGTTAGTGTCCCCATAGCAGCCAGTGTCCCCATAGCAGTCAGTGTCCCCATAGCAGTCAGTGTCCCCATAGCAGCCAGTGTCCCCATAGCAGCCAGTGTCCCCATAGCAGCCAGTGTCCCCATAGCAGCCAGTGTCCCCATTGCAGCCAGTGTCCCCATTACAGCCAGTGTCCCCATAGCAGCCAGTGTCCCCATAGCAGCCTACCTGTGCTGAGTGAGAGGAGAGCGGTGGGGAACACAGCTATTGAATTGAAAGCTGTTATGTTCCCTGCACTTTGAACAACCAGACGGCGGCGGTGGCTCCTCTTCTTGCTCGCTCCCAGGCAGCCCACACTCGCCAGCCCTCAAAATTTACTCGTAAAATGCGAGCAGGCGAATGTAAATTTTGAGTGCTGTGTGTATATATATATATATATATATATAATTTGCATTTATTACATTTTTTTTTTGCTTTTATGGGTTTCAGCAAAGATGCACAGTTTTTTTATTTTTATATTTTTTTTCTGTTTTACATCCTCTACATGACTCGCTCTCCTCACTTTTTCGTCACTGCAGGTCTCCCGCACCCATTTGCAATCACTGTGTTTGAGGACAGTCTGTATTGGACTGACTGGCATACCAAAAGCATAAACAGCGCTAACAAATTCACCGGAAAGAACCAAGAGGTGATACGGAGCAAACTGCATTTTCCTATGGATATCCACACCTTGCATCCACAGAGGCAACCAGCAGGTGAGGTGGCACCTTAACAATCTATTTCTTTTTTTTCTGTGTACATATTGTGGGGTCCATACGTCCATAAGCTGCACAAAGGGGTGCTGGGTGTTATATATATGAAAATATCTATAATACGTTTGACATATTGACTTTGTGGCTTGTTGCTGTTATCCCATGTAGTGTTACAGGTGGGGGGATTTACTAAAAGCAAATGGGCTATTCACTTTACAAGGTCAATTTCACTTTGCTTACTGAACTTGGTTAAAATACATTTTGCAAAGAATATCCAATCAGAGAAAAGGGATAATTAAGAAAAAAAGTATTCTTGCTTGCACATGATTGGATGATGGAAGTCGGCAAAACTTTACCACACTTACTAATTTATAGGAAATTTCTCTTGCACAGTGAACAACCTATGTTTAATAAATCAGCCCCATAGTCTCTGGGAAAATATTTTGGTGCAAATAAAAATGTTAGATTATAAAGGATATTTATTTTTAACGTTTAACAGTATTTTAGTAAGGTAATGTTAAGCCCAACCAGAATATTCCTATTATTGACACTTCCCTGTAGTTTCAGCAGTTAGTTTGAGTTGAAGCTCGATCCTGTGTGGTCAAGGCTGGCATCAGGGGGGTACAGGCATTACACCTGTAAGGGGCCCAATGGTCCCCAGGGCCCCCCCGCTTATTTTATTATCTTGTGTCAGGAGAGAAGAAATTGCACTTGTTTTTTTTTTTTTTCGTAAGCGACAGTGGCACATCCAGAGATGAAGAAAAATGCGTTGGTTTATTGTAGAGTCAAAGGTTTAAAAAAAAAAAAACATGGCACATGAGGGATCCACACTGTTCAGCAGACGCGTTTTACACAAAGTGCTTAATCATTGCAGGTTAATGATTAAGCACTTTTAGGTAGATTCAGGTAGGGGCGCGCTAATTTGCGGCGGCGTAGCCTAGCGCGTTTACACTACGCCGCCTTAAGAAAGAGAGGCAAGTACATGATTCTCAAAGCACTTACCTCCTTACTTAGGGCGGCGTAGTGTAAACGAGGCGGGTGTAAGGGCGCCTAATTCAAATGGGTTGGGGGGGGCGTGTTTAAGGCACCGTACTCACGACCAAACATGTCTGCTGAAACTGGTCCGCGGACCAGTTTCAGCAGACATGTTTGGCCGTGTGTAGGCCCGAGCGGACCATTTTCGGACAGGTTTCCAGCGGACAACTGTTTCCTGGACTTGATTTAAAACAGTCCGCTGGAAACCTGTCCGCCCGGACATGTACGGTCGTCTGTACAGACCTACCGTACATGTCCGGCCGCCGCCATCCCTCGCATGCGTCGAATGACTTCGATGCATGCGTGGAAGCATTTAAAAGGCAGGCCCGCCCACGTTGCCGCGTCATTGTCGCGGCGGCACCACGTCATCGACGAGGCGACACCGCGGACACGCCCCGCGTATTGTTTACGCGCGGACTTCTGTTCGATGGTGTGTACAGCCATCGAACAGAAGTCCCTGGGCAGACATGTCCGATGAAAACGGTCCGCGGACCGGTTTCATCGGACATGTCGGCTCGTGAGTACAAGGCCTAATGGTAATGAGGCTTGACCTCTTGTTTTTGACGTTTTTTGGCCACTGCGCATGCGCCGGGCGCCTACATTTCCCAGTGCGCATTGCGGCTAAGTACGCCGTACGGGCCTATTGATTTAGACGTGGACGTAAACCACAATTCGCGGACGACATACGCAAACGACGTAAAAAATTCGAATTTCGCGGCGGGAACGGCGGCCATACTTGACATTACTATTCCACTAGGGCCTAGCTCTAACTTTACGCGGCCTATCTCTTACGTAAACGGCGTAAAAGTACTGCGTCGGCCTGGCGTACGTTTGTGAATCGGCGTATCCCCTCATTTACATATTCTACGCCGACCGCAATGGAAGCGCCACCTAGCGGCCATCCAAAATATTGCAATCTAAGATAGGACGGCGCAAGCCGTCGTATCTTAGATATGTTTAAGCGTATCTCTGTTTGAGCATACGCTTAAACATAGGTTGGCTTAGATTCTGAGTTAGGTCGGCTTATCTACTGATAAGTCGGCCTAACTCTTACTGAATCTACCTATTTGTGTGAAACGCGTCTTCTGAACAGTGTGGATCCCTCATGTGTCATGTTTTTTTTAAACCTTTGACTCTACAGTAAACCAACACATTTTCCTTCATCTCTGGATGTGCCGCTTTTTCTCTTTGTTGCATAGATGCAAAATAAGGTCATTGAACATAATCTAATGAGAATTATGTATTTGCATGCTACTAGTTTTAATTTTTTTTTTTTTATGTTAATTTTTCTACCAGGTAAAAACCGATGCGGCTCTGCTAATGGGGGCTGTTCCCACCTTTGCCTTCCCAGTGGCAACACCTTTATATGTGCTTGCCCCACTGGTTTCCGTAAGACCGGGGCCAAGACCTGTGCCTTAAGTAAGTGTGAATTACTTTTACATTTTTTTAAGGGTGGGGAAGAAAGGGGTAAGGGGGATTCTGACGTGTATGTAATCAGTTGGCATAGTAATAGAGAGACAATGCTTTATGTGGCTCGCCAACAAATTATTTTTAATTAGTGTATGAATCATTCCAAATGTGAATTTGTTAGGAGTTTAAACCGGTTGTCTAAAGGCATAGTTCACCTTTACCAAAAAATTGCCTATGCAGATAAGGGATGTCTGTGGATAAAAACAAGCTGTGCAGCTTTGACCAAAATGGAATAATACCCTTCTTTAGGTGTAGGTCATTTATGTATCTCATGAAGCCTGACTGGAAATCCCCCAGGATATTGCTGAAGACAAAGTTAAGAAAGGGCCAGCTGTTACCGTTCACCAACACAGGAGTGAGATCTTTCTCTGATTCAAACCCCCTCACATACTCTTTCTCTCCCCTGATACAGAAGCTCTGAGCTCAGCATTTGAGAGCTCACTCCTTTAATCTCATCCCACTCAGCCTATAGCAGAATGACGGCCGCAGCGGGGATCAGTTATCCTGACTGGACATCATATGACGTTTGGCAGGATAAGCCGCTCATGAGCTCCCCCGGGATCACGCCCCGATTGGTACTGGGGTGTGTTGGTCCTACACACCGCATCACCGATCTAGGTAAAGAGCCTATGACATAGGCTCTTTACCATGTGGTCAGATGTGTCCAATCACAGCTAATCACATGGGAACCAGAAAGTGCCGTTTATCGACTTTTTCTTAGTTCGTGCTGAGAAGGGGCTGGTAGAGGAGAGCCAGTCAGTGTCTCTCCTGACGGAGGGGGTCTGTGCTGATAATCGGCGCATTGATTATCAGTGCAGTGACATCAGCGATGCCCATCAATGCCCCACCAGTGCCTACCAGTAATGCCAATGCCCCACCAGGGCCCATCAGTAATGCCTGTAAGTGCCTCCTCATCAGTGTCGCCTATCAGTGCTGCATATTCGTGCCTTCTCCTTAGTGCCCATCAATGGACAAAAATGTATAACCGAAACAACATTTATGGTCTTCTTTTATTTGTAGCAGGAAAAAAAACCCAGTGGTGATCAAATACCACCAAAGAAAGGCTAAAAATGTCATATGGGTTTCGTGTCGCATCACCGCGCAATTGTCATTCAAAGTGCGACAGCGCTGAAAATTTGGCATGGGCAGGAAGGGGGTAAAAGTGGCCAGTATTGAAGTGGTTAATGCTGAAAGTGAACAGTAATGGCTGGGCATCGCTTGGCAACGTCCTAGAAGTTCTCCAGTCGTGCTTCATTAGTTACCCTAATGGTATACACCTATAGCCAAGGGCATTATTCAACTTTAGTTGTTTTTATCTACAGACACTCCTTATCTGCATAGGCAGCTTTTTGGTACAAGTAGAATCTCAGCTGGCTGCTATGGGCAAGTGTAAGTTTGAAATGGAAGATTTTTTTTATCTTCTATGTAGGCTGCATTAATAATTACAGTATTGGATAAAATAATGACTCGTGCTAACTAAAGGCGACCAGTCAGATTCACTTTCCGCTTGGAGGATGACTGTTGTAGAATGAAACACTGAATGTAATTTGCTAGAGGGCAAAAACAAACAGTTATGTAGAAGTATTTGCTAAATGGTACTTACTGTTTTAGCTCCATAATATAAAGATTACGATGGCAAGCACCCAGTAGTAGCACCCAATTGTAATGACCCCCTTCCCCTTAAAGAGAAAAAAAAAGAACTCCTGCAATTACTCTTTGTGCCATTTTGAACCTGAAAGAATTAAGATGATGACCTTTGACCTTCGATCAGGTCTTGACAAGTTCCTGCTTTTTGCTCGAAGGACGGACATCCGAAGGATTAGCTTTGACACCAGTGACCTCTCCGATTTTGTCATCCCATTGTCCAATGTGCGCAGTGCTGTTGCACTGGATTGGGATTCTTCTGATGACTATATGTATTGGAGCGACACCACCGCAGACTCCATCAACCGCGCAAAATCAGATGGCAGTGGACAGGAGGTAAGAGAGTGGATGAAAAATGTAATGGTCTCCAAACATAAACCTTTTCAGAGCCTGATGATATTTAACCTGACCTTTCTTTAGAGTCATTACTCTAATTTAGACTTTTGCAAGGGTAATTCTAGATTATGCTATGTTTTGTCTTTTTATTAACTAGCTGTAAGAAAAAAATAAGATGGCTTGCACACCACTGATGTATTTTAGATCAGGTTTCTCCTCCAAATTTTTGCCATGAGCCAAAAAGGGAGGCACACTGCTACTAGGCCTACAACTGGGTCACCATCCTAGAACTCTGGGTGCCAGATGCCAGACCGGGGCTCATCCTCTGACCCACATGCCAACAACAATCAATAGAGAAAACTGGTGGCACTCAGGTATGATTCACTGCTGACAATTTTGTTACTCCAGATAAATGTACAAGGAATCTCCCCCTAGGTCGTTGTCCTACTAACGCATTTTTATCTACAAGGCTGGGATTAATCCAATAGATGCCCAGACTTGTGGACAAAACGCAGCACAGGAGCAGGCACTCCTTGTCTGTCCAGAGTAATAGTTGGCAGTGTTCTGAATCTTACGGCATGCCGCCAGTTTTATTGTTTCAGTTTTTTTCCCACCGGCTATATCTTTCCAACAAGATAAGATGTTCTAAAGATTACTGTAGTAGATAAACTACTGGTCTGTGAGATCTCCTAGACCAGGGGTCTCCAAACATTCTAAACAAAAGGCCGGTTTATTGTCTTTCAGACTCTTGAAGGGCCGGACTTTGGCCAGTGGGAGTAGAAATTTTCCTGGCATCATTGTTAGTGAACATCTGGTATTAGGGGGAGGAATCGTGCCCAATTGCTGGTATCATAGGGAGTAATAGTGCTCTATTAGTTGTGTCAGTGGGATAAATGGTGCTCCATTGTTGGTGTCAGATGGCAGAATAGTGTCTCATATCAGTGGAAGGGATAGTGCCCCAAGGGCTGGATGAAGGCAAGCAAAGGGCCGCATCCGGCCCTCGGGCCGCAGTTTGGAGACCACTGTCCTAGACCAATAACCAAAAGCTAGATGTAATTTTTGCACTTTTTATAAGAGCTGCAACATCCATAACGGGCTGGGCTTAGTGGTTCTAAGGGCTCAAGGTTTGTTATCTTCACACGCAGTCGCCCCCCCCCCCCCAATACTTCCCTTAACCCCCATCTTGATCCAGCGATGTGTACAAAAGCCTCTGCTTTCTGGAGACTCTTCTTTCTCATTGGCTGAGAAAGAGGTGAAAGCCATTGGCTCCCGCTGCTGTCATTCACATCCAGTAAGCCAATGAGTGGAGAGAGGGGCGGTGCCAAACCATGTCTGTGTGTAAATTGGACACACAGAGCTACAGTTTCCGAAATCGGCCAGCTTGGGTGTCCCAATTGCAAGCTGCTTGCTGCGGGGGCACTCAGCAGAAGGGAGGGGCCAGGAGTGTTGGCGTGGACAGGAGAAGAGGAGGATCTGGGCAAAATCACTGCACAGACCAGGCAAGTATGACATGATTATTAACTTTTTTTTAAGAAAGCCTTTTTTAATATCACTTTAATCTGGTTAAGAAGCAGACTTAAAGCGGAGGTTCACCCTAAAACAATTATATACCATTACATCCAGCATACTTCCGACATCTACAGTATGCTGTTTTGTTTTTTTTGCCGTACATACCGTTTTATTGTTATTTTTCCCCCGGCTTCCGGGTTCTGTCTCCCGCGGGACTGGGCGTTCCTATTCAGAGGTTAGATGATTGACGTCTGGTGAAAAACTTCCCCTGGCGCATAAGGCGCGTCACCAGTTTTCCATAAGTAGCCGACCTGCGAGTCGGCTCTATACGGCGCCTGGGCCCGCCGTGGAGAGCTGACTGCGCAGGCGCCATATAGAGCCGACTCGCAGTTCGGCTACTTACGGAAAACTTGTGACGTGCCTTATGCGCCAGGGGAAGTTTTTCACCAGACGTCAATCATCTAACCTCTAAATAGGAACGCCCACTCCCGGAAACCAGAATCCGGGGGGAAACAATTAAACGGTATGTACGGCAAAAAAAAAAACAGCATACTGTAGATGTCGGAAGTATGCAGGATGTAATAGTATATAGATGTTTTTTAGGGTGAACCTCCGCTTTAATTGTAAGGGTTCAATCAAACCGATTGTATGACAGCTTGCAGAAGTTATTTTTAACTTTTGAGACCTGTAAAAAATCAAGGAAGAACTCATAGTGAAGTAGTAAACCTATAAATGGCTATAAGTAATTTAAATTCATATTTTTTTTTTTTTTTGTTTCCTTCCTTGTCACCAGGTCATCATTGAAACCAGCTTGGAGAGCCCTGCAGGACTGGCTATAGACTGGGTTACAAAGAAACTATACTGGACAGATGCAGGTATTGTACTTGGGGCTCAATAGTTTTGAAAACTGCTTATGTGATAGTAATAGCCATAGTGTAGCTCATAGCCTGCCACCATTAGCAACAAATGTAAAAAATAATAAAAACCCAGAAAAATAACGCACTTACCGGTAAATGCTTGCAGTGTTTTTTTCCTTTCCATAAACCATTTGTATTAACTTGCAACATGCCTCTGAACTTGCTAGCAAATTTGGTTCTGAAGATTCAAGTCCCTAGCTCAGTCCCCTTCCCTCCCAGCATATAATTTCGGTTTCCTTTTCTGGGAGTGTCTAATTACTGTCTCTGCTGGCCCAGCTCCTCTTTCCCTTCCCTCTCCACCCATCTCTTCTGAGGGCAAAAGTTTACTTAGGGAATGGATACTAAGCGCCCAGAGGCGATTCAGTTCGCATGTGTTGCGCTATATAAGTTTCTCACTCACTCACTTACAAGGTAATATTATAGACCAGTGGTCTCCAGGCTGTAGCCTTTTCTTTGCCTTTATCTGGCCCTTTATGCACTATTCCTGCCACTGACACCAACAATGGGGCATAATTCCTTCCACTGATTCCAACTATTTCTCCCCCTAATATCAAAGATTGGGTATTGTTTACGCCTACTGGGCACAAAGCACTGACCCTTCCTTTAGAACAGGGGTCTCCAAACTGCGGCCCGAGGGCCAGATGTGGCCCTTTGCTAGCCTTTATCCGGCCCTTTGGGACACTATTGCTCCCACTGACACCAACAATGGTGGACTATTTCTTCCACTGATACCAATCATGGGATATTATTCCTCCTCCTAATAGGGGCACTACTCCTCCTCCTATTGACCACCAACCCTGGGGCCAAATTCATTGTCCGTGATGCCCGGCCCAGGACATTTTCTGTCCACGCTGGCCACAATCCGGCCCTCCTAAAGTCTGAAGGACAATAAACTGGCCCTTTGTTTTTAAAAGTTTGGAGACCCTTGCTTTAGAAGGTTCTTAGACCCCTGCTATAGACAGTAACGAGTGACATCTGTGAGTTTACTGGGGCTGCTGACATTGCATCCAACATGGCGGCACCCAACAGCAGTATCAGGGTTTTTAGATATCTACCATAGGAGGCCTTTACAGGTAAAGCGAATGCATAACATTTGTTAAATGCCCATATAATCTTACAGAAAGCTCATCATTGAACTAAGGGTCAATAATCTCATGAAGACTGATTTATGACCATTCGGCAAAAGTGTTACTGAGAGAAACTAGCAAGATTCTAGCTGTCAGTTTTCAAAATACTATTCAAAAGGCCATTGGAATGTAGCGGATGGATTACTACAAACTATATACTTCTACAGTTATATACTACCAGCCACATGCAGGTTTAGCAAGTCTGAGAACAAGGGCCAATGCTCTGAAGGGCCCATTGCCCTTCATTGGTGCTCTCTGGTTATTAAAGCCCCGCTTTGGGATACCTGATGTCAATTACTAGTGACTCCCCCCTCCTCATCTGCATAACATAAGGGGGGGGGGTGTTCTATAGTACAGAAGAGAACTGGGAAGCTGATAATATTGATGGATTTCTTCTCAACTAGTTTTCTTTACTTGCAGAAAATGTATTAAGACTGAAAAAGTTCTGCCAGTAGAAAATCGTTATGTTTTGTGTAGTTATGTTAAATAATTGTAATACCGATCAACTGCCAATATCTTCTATATTTTGTATTTTTATAATTTGTTGCTCTGTATTTTCTTTTAGGGACGGATCGCATTGAAGTGTCCAACACTGATGGTTCCATGCGCAGTGTGCTGATATGGGAGAACCTGGACCGGCCTAGAGACATTGTGGTGGATCCCGTAGGAGGGTGAGGACAGTTTGGGTTCTATGCTCCTGTAACGGTCACCACCGTTTACGACCTTCCATCCCATCCAAGACAGCTCATCTGACACACAGACAAACCAGCAGGCCTCCCATTTCCCCAGAATCAAGACGAGACACGCAGCTCTGTACTTGTTTCAAATGAAGACAATTTTAATGGTTTCTTCTCAGCTTATATACAGTACAAGGCATTAAAGGAGCAATCAACTCCCCACCCACACACTAAGGCTAATTACTAAACATTCCTTCATTAACAGCATAACAAACAAAACCCCATCACACAATGATCTCTCCAATCCACATTGTTAGGCAGACGTTCTGTCTCCGACCGACCGGTTGACAAGTTCCATTCCACACATAAACAGTATTTAGCATATATAATTAGAGGTCTGGGAGCAGACCTGGATTAACACCTGTCCGTTACAACACCTTTCCACAAGGACAATGAAATGTCTTCCAGGCCCTGACTCAATTAGCATGTCACTAGTCAGGGCTAATCATAGAATGAGTCACTATTGACTGGTTGGGCCAACATCTTACAGGATCTCAAAATCCTGCAATACGAACTATCAGTGATGTCCCATCTCATGTAATACATGAATTATGATTCACTTGCCACCCCATGCCCAAAGGGCACAGGGTGGACTCAGACCCAAGAGTTATCAGTGACGCTGACACAGGAGTATTCCCCATCCTCACAAAGTCTCTGGGTGTCCCGGGTCATTCCGTTACAGCTCCCATCTCAGTTGCCTATCAAACCAAAGAGTTGTGTTTTTTCCTTTTTTTCTGAATTTTAATATACAAGCTCTTTTCCAGATTCATGTACTGGACAGACTGGGGTGCCAATCCAAAGATAGAACGCGCTGGCATGGACGCCTCTGGACGGATGGTCATCATCTCCTCCAATCTCACTTGGCCAAACGGCTTAGCTATTGATTATGAATTAGAGAGGCTGTACTGGGCTGATGCTGGCATGAAAACCATAGAAACTGCCAAGCTTGATGGCGCTGACCGAATGGTAAGATGCCACTACACAACATTGTTCTTCAGTTCTATGTACAAATCAGGGGCAAGACCAAACAATAATCACTAGTTATTGGGATCCCCTAGGTGCTGATAGGTACAGATCTACCCCACCCCTTTGGTCTGACCTTGTATGAAGATCGTATTTACTGGACAGACTGGCAGTCGAAAAGCATTGAGAGTGCAGATCGGAAGACAGGACTTGACCGCAAGCCTGTGCGGGAGAACTTGGAAAACCTGATGGACCTTCATGTCTTTCACAGACGACGAATGCAAGGTATGGAACATCTGCAAACTCTACGTGTGCTGCCTGGGTTGATTCCAAAATTAAAATAAGTTTGTTTTCCTACAAATAGTGTAGTTAAGCAATTCTGCATCATATGATCATTTCTAGGTAACCTATGTATTGCACAGACATTTATTTTCTAGTTCTCCTCATTAGTTAGGCATGGGCTTCATTCAGCCAGCAGTTGAATAAAGCTCATGCTGTAATTTCCTCTGGAATGATGGTTCCCTTTAGTGGCAGGTAGAATTTCTTGCATTTACTACTTACTATCTGTATATAAATTTGAAGGTAGAACAAGTGACTACAGTAAAACCTTGGTTTGAGACCAACTTGGTTTGAGAGCGTTTTGCAAGACAAGCTAAATTTTTTAATACACTTTGACTTGATATACAAGCGATGTCTTGATATACAAGTAGCGTCATGTCACAACTGAGTATAAAAGAGAAAAGAGGAGCCTCTAAGTGTAGTTTATATTTAATGAAGGTACCACATTTAGCAACATACTGCTACACTTAGAGGCATCTCTCTTCTTTTTTTATACTCCTGCTGGGTTTGCTTCTAATCCCCTTGTGGAGGCCTCCATTTGTGGATGGACATTTTATGGTTACACAACCTATCACATTGCTATAATCTTTATATATGGACTATAAACTGAAGGACATATGAATAAATGGTTGTGGAACGAATCATTTGAGTTTCCATTATTTCTTATGGGTAAATTTGCTTTGATATACAAGTGCTTTGGATTGCAAGCATGTTTCCAGAACTAATTTATGCTCGTAATCCAAAGGTTTTACTGTATTTTGTTTGCTTGTTTATAACAGTGTGAGTTCAGTTCAGCTTACTGCTGGATGATGCTAATGCGCAAATTTAGTGGCCCAGATTCAAGAAGCAATTGCGCCCGTGTAACCATAAGTTACACGGCGCAATTGCTTACTTGCTCCGGTGTAACGAGTGCTCCTGATTCAGGAACCTCGTTACACCGACTGCAGCCTAAAATCTGCGCGGCATAAGGTTTTTATGCCTCGCAGATTTTAGGCTGCATTCTTGCGTGTGCCGCTAGGGGGCGCTCCCATTGTGATCAGCGTGTAGTATGCAAATTGCATACTACCAACTGATTCACAAACTTGCGCGGGCCCCGCGCAAGCCAGGTACGGAGTTTCCGTACGGCAACTTTAGTGCAAGGCTGCCCCT
This sequence comes from Rana temporaria, assembly GCF_905171775.1. Lineage (NCBI taxonomy): Eukaryota > Metazoa > Chordata > Amphibia > Anura > Ranidae > Rana > Rana temporaria. The sequence goes on along the minus strand of NC_053499.1, from coordinate 25,026,863 downwards.
TCTAATAGTAGGGGCAGCCAATGCTAAAGTATAGCCGCCGCTCCCGCGACGTGAAATTTGAATTTCACGTTGTTTGCGTAAGTGATTCGTGAATGGCGCTGGATGCCATTCACGTTCACTTTGAAGCAAATGACGTCCTTGCGACGTCATTTGCCGCATTGCACGTCGGGAAAGTTTCCCGACGGAGCATGCGCTGTACGCTCAGCGCGGGAGCGCGCCTAATTTAAATGATTCCCGCCCCTGGCAGGATCATTTAACTTGCGCGCGCTTACGCCGGGCAAATTTGCCGGCGCGCCCTCGCAGTTCACGGAGCTACTGCTCCGTGAATCGAGGGCAGCGCAAAATATTTGCGGGGGCGCAGGGCAAAATCGTTGCCCTGCTCCCCCGCAAATATTGCGCAAATGTACCTGAATCTGGGCCAGTGTGTCTATTTGAGGTTGTACAGCTATGCAATTACAGTACATATCCACTTTTTTTCAGCATCAGAAGGTCATTCTTTTCTTCTTTCCACAGTTCGCTCTGCCTGTTCCGTCAATAATGGGGGCTGTAGCCATGTTTGCCTTCTTTCTCCCCATCCAAAAGGCCATAGCTGCGCTTGCCCTACTGGCGTCAATCTGCTTGGCGATGGCAGGACCTGTTCTTCAGGTATGTTCAGTCCATTGATCATTTTATATATGTATTTTATCACCTCTTCAAGACTATGACCCTTCTTCTCTGTCTTGTCCTCCACACCCAGGAATGGACCGCTTCCTTATTTTTGCCCGAAGGACTGATATCCGCTCGGTGTCTTTGGATATCCCATACTTTGCAGATGTTGTTGTCCCCATTAATATGACCATGAAGAACACCATAGCAGTCAGTGTGGATCCCTTAGAGGGTGAGTAAGGCTGAATGTTACTGGCTACATGTTTCTGAGCAGGCATAAGAAAAAATTATCTCCTGCGCTCGGAATTAATGTTTCAGCAGTGATGGACTTTTGCTCCTCCACAGTTCAAATAATGTTTTTGCAAGACCTTGCAGCCCTCTTGGGACTGGCGAAGCCCAAACGGAATGCTGAAAAAACAAGAGAGGAGGACGCACCAGCCTTGCACATTACCTTTCATAGATCTTTTATTGAAGTAATAAAACAGAATTCTACTCACAAATGGCAAAGAATTTCCCCAATATTCAGTGATTCATGTCCCCTGGTCCACTGCACGGGTTTCAATATAGGGAATTAGACCCTTCCTAGACTTAAAATGGCTGATGTATTTCACAGGGGAACCCCTCTTCCTCCGATCCCTTTGAAACGCATTACACAATTTTAAGTCTAGGAAGTGTCTTCCCTAGACTGAAATCGGTGTAGTGGACCAGGGGATATGGATCATTTGGATATTGTGGAGCTTGAACGGCTTTGCTGTTTGTGAGTAACATCGTTTTTACTTCAATAAAAGGATCTATAAGGCCCCTTTCACACTGCCGGACCGTTCAGGTCCGCCTCTCAGTTTTTTCGGCGGACCTGAACGGGCGCTCCATGCAAGCCTATGGAGCGTCGCATGTCAGAGGTGACATGTCTGCTGACATCCGTCCCGATCCGATAAAATCGGACATATGGCGATACGTCACCATCCGTCCATATCGGATCGGGTGAGATCTGATGAAAACGGGCATGCTGTCCGTTTTTCGTCCGATCTTTCCATAGGAGCAGAGAGGGACCTGTCATCCGCCAGCTCGGCGGGAGATCAATGGAGAGATCTCCCACTGAGCTGGCGGACTCCGCTGCGATGGATCCACCTGGTGTGAAAGGGGCCTAAAGGACATTCACAGACATGACTAGGCACAATGGGAATTGTAATTCCTGATCAACTGGAGGGCTGTAGTATGAAGACCCATGCCCTAACCCATGGCCAATTGCTCATTTAGTTAAATACTTGTGTATTCCTCGCTCCTCTGGCAGCCGTTGCTCTTCTTTGCTCTCTGATGCTCCTAGGATATGGACAGGCTCCGTATCCTCACATACAATGCATTGTATACTGCATGATGACTTTGGAGAGCTTTGGCTTGTTGAGCAGCAAATAAAAGTTTTTCAAGGATACAGAGCGGAGGGAGTCTGCTGGAGCGAGGCTTAAGGTAGGTTGGGGGGGGGGCACGTCGAGGTGAATTTCCTAACACGGCATAACTACAGTTCAATCTAAAAGTCTTCTTCGTCCAAAGACTTCAACAATTGATGGATATTCTGGGAATAATTTCCGCTTCTCATGTTTCATTTTTCTTTTTTTTCTTTCAGGTCTGGTGTATTGGGCTGACAGTACCCTTCGCAAAATTAGCAGAGCAGGTCTGGATGGCTCCAATTATCAGGATGTACTAACCACAGGTGACTAATAAACCACTTAGTATTTGCAGCTTTCTTATGTCATAGGACTATATGAACTATTTTATGCTCCTGTTGTGTTCTCACAGGCTTGGTGACCACCGATGGTCTGGCAGTGGATGCAATTGGCCGCAAGGTTTATTGGACAGACACTGGATCCAATCGAATCGAAGCAGGGAATCTGGATGGCTCCATGAGGAAGGTTCTGGTGTGGCAGAACTTGGGAAGTCCGCGAGCTATCGCTCTTTATCACGAGATGGGGTAAGCAAGAATTACTGATGTAGATGAAAGGGTAGCCTTTCTCATTTTAAAGTGGTAGTAAACTTTGTTACCTACAGGTAAGCCAATAATAAGCTTACCTGCAGTAAGCTATAGTAAGTAGGTAACCCTATAATAAGGCTTACCTGTAGGTACTGTGAATATCTCCTAAACTTGCACAGTTTAGGAGATATTCAGAGTGCATGCAGCCAGTGACATTACTGCCGCATGTGCTCTGAAGGTCCGGCTTACAGTGCCGGACCTTCAGAGCCTGTGCCGTAAATGGTGGCTCGCATGCAAGGGAGTGACGTCATTGCGCCCTTGGCCACTCATGTAGCCGGGGGCCGCGAACCTGGAAGGAAGACTGGAATAAGAGGTCAGCCCTCTCAGCGGTGACATTGCGACGCTGGAGGGCTTCTTTCTAAGGTAAGTTTCTCATAATGTGCTAGTATGCGCTTCATACTAGAACATTATAACATTGCCTTGCAGGGATTTTTTTCCCAGCAGCTGTGGGTTTACTACCGCTTTAAAGGATAGGTTTATCTTTTTACAGAAAAATAATAAATGCACATCTTTTTGCAGGTAACATTTTTTCTAAGAAGCCTGCAGATCATTGCACCTGCGATCAGCAGATCGTGGGTGCAGTCTCAGACTCTCAGCATAGCACTACAGGTAGACAGTTGCCTGAGGGCACGTAGATCAATGGACAATGAGGATGCTTACCAGCACCATCGCAGCTCATTGAAAACTTGTAGGCATTGATTTACCGGAAACTGTTGCTGTTTTTAAATGGTGATGGTGCGGTTTATAAATGGTAACCGCAGGTGCAGGGAGAAGATCCCAGACCCACTGTCAGAGGGAGGGGGGCAGCGGGGAGAGCTGCAGATGCTAGAACATGTTACATGTTACACCTGCTTTTGGGTGGAACATGTAACAAGTTCTAGCATCTGCAGCTCTCTCTCCCCGCAGCTCCCCCTCCCTCTGACAGTGGGCCTGGGATCTTCTCCCTGCACCTCCTGTCACCATTAAAAAAAAAAAAAAGCACCATCACCATTTAAAAACCGCAACAGTTTCCGGTTAACGAATTCCAAAAGGGAACTTATCCTTTAATCTTTGAAGGGCACCTGTCATGTTAGTACTGGCCATATACTGCAAAGGAAGAGGATAAAGAAGGCAGGCATTGACGTAATTGCTATGAATTATGGATGTATGTATATTTGGAAAGTGTGATGCTAAGCTCATTGGATTGATACTTTTTTAAGTCTTCTGTCGTTTTAATCTCCACCCTTACCATGATGGCGCTTAGAGGTGCTTATTGGGTTGTGGCTGTAAGTATCTTGGCAGCTGGGAATGATTCGGAGAGAAAACTATTAGGCCCCGTACACACGACCGAGTTTCTCGGCAGAATTTAGACAGAAACTCGACCGGAGCCGTATTCTGCCGAGAAACCCGGTCGTGTGTACACTTTTGGCCGAGGAAGCCGACGAGGAACTCGTCGAGCCAAATGGAGAATATGTTCTCTATTTCCTCGTTAGTCAATGGGGAAACTTGGCTCGCCGAGATCCTCGGCGGCTTCACAAGGAACTGGACGAGCAAAACAATGTGTTTTGCCCGTCGAGTTCCTCGGACGTGTGTACGGGGCCTTAGAAAATCTAGTGTTGGGAGACACAACTGACATCACTTTCTTTCGTTTTCTCTCTTCCCAAGTTCCGAGGCGGTCTTCAGGTCTCCTTTAAGGCTTCCATAACCCAAACTAGATATGCTGCTATATTTTGCTGGCCAGGTGGGACTTAAATAGAACATGGATGGATCTTAAACAGCCTACACAAACCCTAGTTGCTGAAATAACTTTGTTTAGCTGCTTTTTTTTCACTACTGAATGATCGGTGTTTCCACCAGGTATAATGAGGAAACGATCACATGTAAACTATTCCTCTCTCTTTAGGTACATGTACTGGTCAGACTGGGGAGAGAATGCCAAGCTGGAAAGGGCGGGAATGGATGGCTCTGACCGCAAAGTTCTGATAAACATGAACCTTGGATGGCCGAACGGATTGGCTGTGGATAAAGCAGGTTCTCAGATCTTGTGGGCAGACGCTCATACAGAGGTAATGTTGGCATTAAATGTACACTATATGCCCTCAGTTTAGGGGAGAGTGGACCAGATCCACAAAAGGGATACGACGGCGTATCTACTGATACGCCGTCGTATCCCTGTTTCTATCTTTGGAACTGATCCACAGAATCAGTTTCCAATAGATAGGCAGAAGATCCAACATGTGTAAGGAACTTACACTGTCGGATCTTAGGATGCAGTACCGCATCCGCCGCTGGGGGCATTTCGAGTCGAAATGCCGCGTCGGGTATGCAAATTAGCACTTACGGAGATCCACAAAGCTTTTACGCTTCGTTTTTTCTCCGTAAGTATTAGTTTGCAATCGTAAAATTAGGGCTGCTTTTACAAGGCCTAAACTGTTTAGGCCTTGTAAAAGTAGACCCTTCTGTCCCGCGTTGCCATCTTTTTTTTTTTCCCATTTTTTTTTTTCCGCCGCAACTCGTATTTTTTTTTACGCCCGTCGCGATTTTCAAAACCCGGTGCAACGTAAAACCGCGCAAAGCACGTCGGGAAAATGACGTCGTGAGCATGCGCAGTACGGCCGGCGCGGGAGCGTGCCTAATTTAAATGGGACTCACCCCATTTGGATAGGAACGCCTTGCGCCGGCCGGATTTAAGTTACACAGCCGAAAATTTCTAGGTAAGTGCTTTGTGGATCGGGCACTTGGGTAGAAATTTTCCGGCAGTGTAACTTAAATCCGAATATTTAAGTTACGGCGGCTGGCTGTGGATCTGGCCCAGTGTTTTTAGCTTACGAATGGGAAATACCTTTTGTGTGGGCTCTTCACATGAGTACGTACCATTCTGCCCCCCGGGTCTTGCTTCTTACCTGTTTTTTTCTATCTGGTCATGTTTAATGTCCTTTTGTATATTACTGCTCTGTGTCTCTTACAGTGTTTTTTTTTTCGTGCACATGGAGGGCATGATGTGCTTCTATATATTATTGTATCTATTTCTTGTGTCTTGATGCATTTGTCCTTTTTTCCTATAGAGAATAGAGGCTTCTGATCTTATGGGAAGAAACCGGCGGATCTTGGTGTCTCCTGTGCAGCATCCATATGGCCTGACCCTTCTCGGTGCACATATATATTGGACCGACTGGCAGACACGCAAAATCCAGAGGGCTGACAAAGACACGGGGGAGAATATCATAGTGGTCAGGGACAACCTGCCTGGCCTTATGGACATTCAGGCTGTGGATAGGACTCATGCTCTTGGTAGGTACTACTTGTGCAGCCTAGAATCGCTTATAATTAATTTATAAATGTGTATATAAAGGTGGTCACATAATCACTTTCTGATCTGACATATATAAAAATTTACCTATAACGGTGTTACAATTTTATCTGCTCAGGTAGACCCTTGTAAGACTAAAGCTGGCCATAGATAGATTGAATCACGAGATGCGATCCATCTATGGGCAAGCTGGTTGGATTTTTTTCATGCAATTGCTTCTGGCAGCTATAACTGCTAGCAGTAATCATTGTGTTCTGCCCATTGGCAAAACACAATAGCACAACGGGAGGGATTCCCCCATCAACACTGACTGCAAAAGAGAGATCTGAGAATGACCAAGTATAACATAGGGGCCAGCCAGGGTGAGAGTAGGATAAGAAATAGGGAAGGAAAGTCTAGGTGGGAAAGATGAGAGGCCTTCAATGTTCTGGGCTAGGAGGATCTTGGGGACCCCCTCAATTTATTTATTCAATTGATTTATTTTATTTTATTTCTTTATTTATTTTTTTAAATCTTAAAGAAATCAACCCCTAGAAAGGACTGTCTATATTCCTGAGAACCTGTGAACGATATCCAGTAAAATCGTATTTGTATGAATTTTTAACTCCTGGTGTTTGAGAGGCTATTAGAGATTTCATGCTAATTTTGTTAATTTAGTGATAAGCTGATTAACGAGGAACATTCCTGCCTCCAAAGGATAGGTGTACATATCCTGGCTGCATTTGTTAGGTCCCACTGTCGTTTTTATAATTAAATTACGGGTGCATTTTTTTAGCTTAAAGAGGAGTTCCCCCCTTAAAATTGACCTCCGCTTAACCCACTCCTCGCCCCCTTACATGCCACATTTGGCATGTAATTTTTGTTGGGGGGGGGGAGTTGGGGCTTCAGGAGAAGGGGACTTCCTGTCCCACTTCCTCCTTCCGCCGAGGGGCTGCAAAGGCGATACGTCATATCGCCTTTTGGCAGCCCCTCCCTGTAGGCGATCGCCTAGGACACGTGACAGGTCCTAGGCGATCGCCTGTCCAATCAAACAGCGCAGCGCCGCTCGCGCATGCGCAGTGGGTGCCCGGCCGTGAAGCCGAAAGCTGTCACGGCCGGGTGTCCACAGTGACAATGAAGACGCCGGCCGGGGAGGGGGGTGGGGAGCGGAGCCCCGGCCGGCGCGTCGCTGGATCGTGGAGCAGGTAAGTGTCAGTTTATTAAAAGCCAGCAGCTACACTTTTTGTAGCTGCTGACTTTTAATAAACATAAATATTGGCTGGAACTCCCCTTTAATTATATGGGGTTACAGAATAGCGAAATCCTTCCTATGATGTTCTCCTAGAGGGGAGATTAATAGTGGGGTTAATTTTACTAAAACTAGAGAGTGCAAAATATGGTGCAGCTCTCCATAGAAACCAATCCGCTTCCAGGTTTACCGTATAAGCCGAGGGTGGGAAATGCAGCAGCTACTGCAAGTGGAAAAGAGGGTCAACAATGCCCATCTGCAGCCTCACTGTGCCCATTTTCAGGATCACTGTGCCCGTGTACCTTATTCGCCGTGTCGGTATTGATGAGGAGGGAAGGAAACTTGATTACGCTGTACATTGTTCCCTCTGATTCACAGCAGGGCTGTGCATATAGGAAGTCCACGCCGTCCACTGTAACAAAGCTCCGCCTACTCCTCATAACGGACGGACGAGGAGGAGGTGGGATGGCGCGGATTTCCTATACACACAGCCCTGCTGTGAATCAGAGGGGACAATGTACAGCGTAATCAGGTTTCCTTCCCTCCTCATCAATACTGACACGGCGGGAGAGGAGGTATGAAGATGGGTAGGCAAAGCTTGTATAAGAAACTTTTGGATATTGTAAATATTCAAGTGATCTATAGCAGCCTTTTTGAACCAGGGTGCCTTGAGGTTTCTTCAGGGGTGCCTTGGCAAAATGCCTAAAAATTGTATACTCGGTGGCGTGTGGATGAAGCCTGCTTTTGGTTACACAAATACACAGGTTTTTGTGCACCATTACAGCCTTCTAGCTGCCGGCGTCCCAACGGCCAATGGCATCAGTTGACAAGGAGAATGTCAGTCGCCTGTATAGCATCCTTGTTTGACTCTCCCCTGCCCCTCCTCATCATTGGGGTCACATTAGCTGAGTAATGGAGAAAAAATGAGGGAGAAACCTTTGAATACTGTAGTCAGTACCAGTTTTGAAAAGTGTATTTGCTTTGGAAGAATAAATCGCCTCCAACGTTGGGTGTTCTACTTGTGTGGATGTTGCTGCATTATATAAAACTATTAGAACAGTTTTTACATTTTAGATCGGGGTGCCTCAAAATTGTCTATCATTTTTAAAGGGTACCTTGGCAGAAAAACGGTTGAGAAACACTGATCTATAGTAGCTTTTGTTAGGTTGCGTATAAATTAGTTAAGCAATAATTGGAGCAACATAAGAAAGGGAAGGAAACATTGGGTAATTACCAGTCTTCTCTCTTTAGAGGGAGGCTTTAATCTTTGAATTATAGGTTTCTTCTAATAGCTATACCTTTGTCTGAATGGAGTCATGTGAAAATACATTGTGCTTCCTTTCTTCTGCCCGTCAGGATTCAACAAATGTGGTAACAACAATGGCGGCTGCTCCCACCTGTGTCTGCCAAACCCCGTCAGTTACTCCTGCGCCTGCCCTACCGGCATCCTCCTGAAAGAAGATGGCAGGACTTGTGACCCATCTCCTGACACCTATCTGCTGTTCTCCAGTCGTGATTCCATCCGCAGGATATCCCTGGACACGGATGACTACACAGATGTCTACGTGCCCATCAAGGAGCTCAACAATGTCATCTCTTTGGACTTTGACAGCGTAGAAAACCAAATCTACTACACTGATGTTTTCCTGGATGTGATCAGGTGGGGAGCAAGGAAGGGGTTAAAAGAAAACAAATTCAATTATGAAATGTATTACTAAATACAACTATATTTAAGTACCTGAGTGTCGTATATTAGATTTCTGTATTTCTCTAACAGTACTCAGACTGGTAGGAGTGCCAGCACTCTTTGCACACTATAGCTTTGCTGGGAGTTGTCATTCTAAAGGTCCGTACACATGATCGGATATTCCGACAACAATTGTCCGATGGACGCGTTTTGTCAGATAATCCGACCGTCTGTATGCACCATCGGACATTTGTTATCGGAATTGTGCTGATGGTCATGTACTCAAATTGTCCAACAACAAATGTGTTCCGTCTGATTATCTGATCGTGTGTACACAAGTCTGTCTGACTTAAATCCAAAGTACAAACACGCATGCCAAACCAATGCTAACCATCAGACAACATTAGCAGAAGTTGCCCAAAGGGTGGTGCTAAAGAGCTGAAAAAATACGTAGGGCCAGATCCACTTAGATGGGCGTAAAATTAAGCGGGCGTAGCGTATCGTAGTTACGCTACGCCGCCGCAACTTTGAGAGGCAAGTGCTGTATTCACAAAGCACTTGCGTCTAAAGTTACGGCGGCGTAGCGTAAATCTGCCGGCGTAAGCGCGCCTAATTCAAATGAGGAACAGGGGGGCGTGTTTTATGTAAACTAAACATGACCCCACGTAAACGACGCTTTTTTTGAACGGCGCATGCGCGCGCATGCTCAGTATCACGTCGAATTTTCAAATAAAATTACGCCCGCTCAATGCCGAGACGACGTGAACGTAACTTACGCAAAGCCCTATTCGCGAACGTTTTACGTAAACGACGGAAAATTCGACGCTGTCCCGACGTCCATACTTAACATTGCGTACGCCTCATGAGGCAGGGGTAACGTTACGCCGGAAAAAGCCTTACGTAAACGACGTAAAAAAATGCGCCGGGCGGACGTATGTTCTGAGAATCGGCGTATCTAGCTAATTTGCATACTCTACGCCGAAATCAATGGAAGCGCCACCTAGCGGACAGCGTAAATATGCACCTAAGATCCGACGACGTACATCAGTCGGATCTAGCCCACATTCAGGCGTATCTTGATTTGTGAATACAAAACAAAGATACGCCGGAGCATCGTAGAACTTACGCGGCGTATCAATAGATACGCCGCCGTAAGTTCTTCGTGGATCTGGGCCGTAGTTTGGTGTATGTTGGCTGAAAATGTTCTGCCGTCTGTATGCAGAACAAGTTCACAGACAACGCCCTTCGGACAAAAATCCACGGATTTGTCCGATGGAAATCCAATCGTGTGTATGAGGTTTAACACTGGAAGTATACACACAGGAAGGAGAGCACAAGGATGAGCTCCTCCAATAACCAATCAGCAGGCTGGGTTGGGTCATTAAACAGGCAGCATTGCTTGACTGCATTGTAGTCTGCTGGGCTTTGTAGTACAGATGCCAGGATGAGGGAAAACGGTTGCCCTAAATGGCATTTAGCTTATTGCCTGAAGTTCAGTTTTAAAGGATTTTAATAACCTTCATAGATGTTTATGTTCATGTTTGGGGGTCAGTGAGATCTTAAAATCGAAGCTGAACTTCAGGAAAAACCTCTTAAGAAAAAAAATATATATATTGATAAAATACTTCAGTCCTGAGATTTATACGGCCCTACAAGTCTGTACAGCCAGAAAGCTGACGCCACTTTCTCTGTTACAGGCCAAAATCTAATTTCTGTACTTTGTGTAGATATTTGTAAATGTTTCAGCAGATCCTTTGTAGGGTTCTCTTAATTGTATCAGAAAAAACGTTTTCTGTGTGCTAAAAATCTATGATGTCTTTTAGGAGGGTAAACCTCGATGGCACTGGTATGGAGACCATCATTGGTGAAGGACTGAAGACCACCGATGGGCTGTCAGTAGACTGGATCGCCAGGAATCTGTACTGGACAGACACTGGGGCCAACACTATCGAGGTGTCGCGGTTGGATGGGAGATATCGGAAGGTGCTTATTAATAACAGTCTGGACGAGCCTCGCGCCATTGCGGTGTTTCCAAGGAAAGGGTAAGAGCAAAATTCCTGAATTGACAATTTCTGGTCTTGAATTTCCTGGTGCTTGTGCCATTTTTTTGTTATCTGTTACTTTATTGGTGTCCTTCTGACAGGCTGTGACAGCAGGGCAAGAAAGGAAATGGTTATTACAAATTTAGAGAGTTACAGTCAGTGAAAATAACCTGACAGGTTCTATGTACTCAGGGGGAACTAACAAAGCTTAATGTGGTGCACGCCACCATCACCAGCTTCCTGACGGATTATAAGGGTGCAGGAAACTTGTAAGAGTAGGGTGTGTCACACAACAAAGCAGATAGACTTGTTTCAGGCTCATCTGCACCACTCTCACTGGTTTATATTTCAGAGGAGCATCAGAGGGAGCTCCAGTTCCCTTTTATTGCACAGACTGAGTATAGAAAATGGATAAGATCACTCCTAATTACCAAAGAGGCTTGCATCCCCATTGCTAATTTGGAGCAGGATCTGTTTACCAGTGCCCATTAATGCTGACCACTAAACTGACCTACCTGACACACAGACATGCACTGACCTACCTGACCATTACACGTCAGACTTCAGGTGACCTCCTGCAGTTCAGCCGTAGTGTGCAGCGCGCCCATCCCAGTAGACAGCAGGCAGCCAGAGACAGGAGAGGAGCTTTGCCCACCCGAGCGCCGAGCGGGGATCTCCTAGTGCTTGACGCGGCCGCATTGTAATGCCCGCCTTCTGGAGCCTGCAGTGCCTATGATGGACATCACACGTCCCGCGGTCCTGGCATTGGACCAGTGGGACCTCCATCATAGGTGCTGCAGGCTCCAGAAGGCGAGACCTGCCATGTCACTTGGCCGCGCTCTGAGTCAGATCGGTCCCCGCTCTGGGCTGATAATAGAAATGTGAATGCCCGAGACCCGGGGCTTTTTGGGGGCCCAATTGGGGGTCCAACACCCCCGATGCCACTGGGTACCGGTAATACTTGGGAATTGCGTATATACCGGTATGTACTTGTGAAGTACTCGAATAGCCAACCCATACTTGGGGGCCCTAGATAACCACTGGCTTCTACAAAGCAGTAAACTTTCAAGGCCAGAAATGTTCTCTACCTATTGTGCCGGTTCCCCCTAACCTGACCTGGGTAGAAGTCTAAGGGCCTGTGTCAATGGACTTTTGTTTGCATCACAAATGCTTCTCTCCCCTTAAAAACCAATGAGAATGCAGAAGCAGCTTTATGCAGCTTAGGTGGTCAATCACAGGTCAGCAGGAGTTCAAATACAGATCAAGGGTGTAGCGTCAGTAAATTTTCTCAGAAGCATCACAAACTGAACTCAAATGCCGGCTGAGTAGCCACAAACCCTAATTGTTTTCTCCTTACAGTTACATGTTCTGGACAGACTGGGGCCACGTTGCTAAGATTGAGAGGGCTCACTTGGATGGCTCTGATCGCAAGGTCATCATTAATACGGATCTTGGGTGGCCCAACGGATTGACGTTAGACTATGACACCCGCAGGTCAGTGAGCATACGTTCGAACGGTTTGTGTGTTCTGTGCAACTTTCATTTTATGTCTATAGCTCACCAGTGTTGTCGTCTCCTCCCCCAGGATCTACTGGGTAGATGCTCACCTGGATCGTATAGAGAATGCAGATCTGAATGGCAAGACCCGTCAAATACTCGTTAGTCAAGTCTCCCACCCCTTCGCTCTCACACAGGTGAGAATTCTGGGTAATTGTTTTATTAATACGTATAATTGACAGGAGAACGCTTCAGGAAAAAGTTCAGCACCTCCTCCCACCTCCTCCCCCATCACTGGGCCATTCATAAAGTGGCCATTCAGTAGGGAACCATCTGTGAAAGGCTTTAGTATTGGGTTCCCTTACTATGAATGGTGGCGTCAGCACCCGAGAGCCGACATTGCTGGATTCCAGGACAGGTAAGTGTCCTAAAATGAAAAGTCGGCAGCTACAGTATGTGTAGCTGCTGACTTTTAATTTTTCCGTGGGGGGGGGGGGGGGGGCTGGAACACATAGATGTTATACATAGATGCATATGTATTCATTCTGATTTTTTAATGTCTACCTGGAGTTCAGCTTTAATGCCGCGTACACACGGTTGGAAATTCTGACAAGAAAAGTCCGATATGAGCTTTTGGTCGTAAATTACGACTGTGTGTATGCTCCATCTGACTTTTGCTGTCGGAATTTCCGCCAACAAAAGATTGAGAGCAGGTTCTCTATTTTTCCGACTGAATAAAGTTCCTATCGGAAAATCCGCTCGTCTGTACATAATTGCGACGCGCAAAAAATCACGCATGCTCAGAATCAAGCAGAAGAGCGGATCTGCCTAATGAACTTCATTGATCTCGGCTCGTCGTACGTCTTGTATGTCACCGCATTCTTGATGGTCGGAATTTCCAACAAGATTTGTGTGACCCTGGAAAAAAGAAATGTTCCTGGACTGCCGCACTCTGATAGGCGATTTATTGAAACAAAATGAACAAAAGGATAAAATCCAAAGCTGTATAACATCCAAAAATTCATGCAACACTGCAATCAATGGTAGAAAGTGGACATAGGGGACAAAAAAGCTAACATGTTTCACATCATGGATAGATGCTTAGTCATAGCTAGATTTGTGTGACCCTGTGTACGCAACACAAGTTTGAGCCAACATTTCGTCAGAAAAAAATCCACGGTTTTGTTGTCGGAATTAAGGAGTTGTGCTTTGATAATGGTCAATAGATTGTTGAACCAAATCCTGGTTCATTTGCATTACTGCGCCAATTAAGTGAAGCTTATTGAAGTGTCACTGTGATCATATTAATGGCAGCACAGTGTATAAGAAATATTAATTTGCCAACTGAATTTTGTTGAGCCAATGATTATTTTTATTTTTAACAGGAAGGCCGCTGGATATATTGGACTGATTGGCAAACCAAGTCTATTCAGAGGGTGGACAAATACTCCGGGAGAAGCCAGGAAACCATATTGGGCAATATGGAGGGGCTGATGGACATCATTGTTGTATCTCCTATGCGGCAGTCAGGTATAAATAATAATCATAATAAAGAATTTTCCTTGTTTTGCCTCTTTTCTATCTGGTATATTTGTGTTATTTCCTGAAATATTCATCATGCCAATTTAGAGAACATCTCTTGCTTTATCCGAATCTCTCTGCCTACTTTGCAGGTAGCAATCCTTGCGGGGTTAATAATGGCGGCTGTTCCCACCTGTGCTTTGCCCGAAGTTATGATTTTGTGTGTGCCTGTCCGGATGACCTGGAAACAGAACTCTGCTCTACAAGTGAGTGCTTGTTCTCTGCTCCTCTTATGTCTTGGGTTTAAAGTGACACTAAAGGTTATATTTTTTTTTTTCTTTTTTTAAATGACAAACATGTCATACTTACTTCCACTGTGCAGTTCGTTTTGCACAGAGTGGCCTCGATCCATGTCTTCTGGGGTCCTACGGCGGCTCTCGCGGCTCCTCCCTGCAATAGCTAACCCCTTCTGGGAAGCTCTCTCCCGAGGGGGTTACCTTGCGGGTGCGCTCCTGTGTCATACACTCGGCGTCCACAGCCGCCATGTGTATGACTCTGCCCCGCCCCTGGGTCTTTTGATTTGATTGACAGTAGTGGGAGCCAATGGCTGTGCTGCTATCAATCTATCCAATGAAGAGCCGAGAAGCCGTGGAGAGAGCGACGGGAGGTCGCACCCACGGAAGTTTGGAGCTCATATAAGTAAAACGGGGTGTGTGTGTGTGTGTGTGTGTGTGTATGTATGTGTGTAATATATATATATATATATATATATATATATATATATAATTGTTCATGAATTAAGTATTTAATTCCTAGAGATTGCAGCACTAACATACTTATATTTCATAAAATTATAACTTTCTAATTATTTAGGGATCTGGGTAAGCGCAGAATTAAAAAAAACTATATACATCCTTGGGGGGGCCGGACACTGCAAGGTGTTTTTTCACCTTAATGCATAGGATGCATTAAAGTGGACTTCACCCAAAAAATACATTTTTAACATTAGATTGAGGCTAATTGTGCGAAGCAGAATCGGGTGTTTTTTTTTAAATCAATGCAGTACTTACCGTTTTAGAGATCGATGTTCTCTGCGGCTTCCGGGTATGGGCTGCGGGTCTGGGCGTTCCTATTTGATTGACAGCCTTCCGACGGTCGCATACAGCGCGTCACGAGTTGCCGAACGTCGGTGCGGCTCTATACGGCGCCTGCGCACCGACATTCGGCTACTTTCGGGAACTCGTGACGCGCTGTATGCGACCGTCGGAAGGCTGTCAATCAAATAGGAACGCCCAGTCCCGAAGATCATACCCGGAAGCCACGGAGAACATCGATCTCTAAAACGGTAAGTACTGCATTGATTTTAAAACGAACACCCGATTCTGCTTCGCACAATTAGCCTCAATCTAATGTTAAAAAATTTTTTTCGAGTGAACCCCCGCTTTAAGGTGAAAAAACACGAAAGTTTACAACCCCTTTTAATTTTAGAACATTTTTAATTTTATATATTTATTTTCTATAAAACTTTGATTTCACAAATAAACATTTTAAGACCCATGATATTGGTGTCCCAGAGGATTATGAAGTTTCTGAGGAGAGCACAGAAGACGTTGCTTGCCTAGATGATCTCCAATTGAAAAGTCTTTATGACCATCCAAACCTAGTGCATTGTGCATTGCACTGACCATGCAGCCATCACTGTTGCAATGCTCCTTGTGTCTTTTTATTCAGAATGGGTGCATTTATAATTGTATTTATTTATTTTTTAAATGGGTGGACTTTGGCTTTAAAGCAGAACTTTTGAGAATAAAATAATTGCTAGGAGATAGTGTTTGGTTGTTTTTCTTTTTTTTGGGGGGGGGGGGGGGGGCTTTTTTCATCTGCTAAAAAAACCCTTACCCTTGCTACTAGCATTCCTTATACACATGTACTGTACACACATAGGCAGTGCAGTGTACACTCCCTGCCCATTCCTGGTGTCTGTAAGATACATGAGAATGGAGCTGGATGCTGGGAAGATGCAACTACTGCTGGCATGCCCAGAAGTTCCATTATCAGTGACCACCCAATACAGAAGAGGAGAGACAGGAACCTGGAAGAAGGTCAGATAATGGTGGCAGGGGTCAACAGAACAGCAAGGGACAGCTCTGATCTATTAGCACTAGATGGGGACAAACAGCCAGAAGAGTCTTCATAATGTGAGAGCTTACCAAGTATACTTCCATATTTTGGCAAGAGCTACAATTCCACTGTCGCTGACCTTCTGACGTAGCAGGCAGGTTAAAAAGAGAGGGGTGAATACAGGCAGCAATAAAAACCCAACAGAGGTTCTAACCATTCCCTACTCTAGCCAATATTTTAAAAGCTATTTTGGAAATATATGTCAAAAGATTGCTGTTGTCTGTAGCAGCCAATGAATTTCCCCCATGCATTCTCTCCTTGCAGTATTAGGAGATAAAAAGGGAGAATCTGGCTACGTAAAAATCTCTTCCTCCCTTTTATGAACCTCAACCAATAATTTTTATGTTCTTCTTATCCTTTTTAGGCCAGACATATACATTACAGCCATGATGGTACAATGTTTATACAACCACCATATCTATACTATATAGATATAACTATATATATGAAAACTATAGAATAAAAGGGGCCTATCTTAAAGCGGGGGTTCACTCTATTAATAAAAAAAATATATATATTTTTTTTCCTCTAGCATAAAATGAGGCATAGTAGCGCGAGCTACAGTATGCCTGTCTTTATTTTTTTAGCCCGGTACTCACTGTGCAATCGTAGAGACAAGATTCCGACTCCCCGCGGGCGTTCCTATGGAGAGGGAAGGTGATTGACGGCCGGCTCTGGCACGTCACGCTTCTCCGGAAATAGCCGAAATAGGACTTGGCGCTTCACGGCGCCTGCGCATAGTCTGTGCGCAGACGCCGTGAAGAGCCGAGACCTGTTCCGGCTGTCTTCGGGGAGCGTGACGTGCCAGAGCCGGCCGTCAATCACCTTCCCTCTCCATAGGAACGCCCATTCCCCGCGGGGAGTCGGAATCTTGTCTCTACGATTGCACAGTGAGTACCGGGCTAAAAAAATAAAGACAGGCATACTGTAGCTCGCGCTACTATGCCTCATTTTATGGTAAAATGTTGTTATGGAGGGTGAACCACCGCTTTAACAGTGCAATGCTATTCCACAAAGCAGCCGCAAACCACCTCTCCTGGGGGCTCCACAGGCGCTCTGGGGTCCTCCTTTCTATGTGCCCCCGTAGCAAGCTGCTTGCAATGGGGGTACTTGTGCGGGCTCAACCCTGAGCCGAACTACCTGTGTCTATAGAAGCACACTTTTCAGGACAGCCCTGCCTCCTGCTCCCTCCTTTACAGGATTTGACCATCTCTTCAAAGCTTGTGAGAGCGGGGAGATATAAGGGGTGAGCTGCTACAGACATGCACAGAGCTGGACCGAGTGAGTGCTCAGGTGAGTATAAGTGGGGGTGAGGAGGCAATACTGATACCTAAACATTTCTTACCTTAATACAAGGAATGCATTTGGGTAAAAAATGTTTGTTTAGGCTTTGCAATCCCCACCTTTAAGAAATCTTGTTTTTTTTTTTCTAACAACCCTTCCTTCACTTCCTACCAATTCAGTTCCTGGATTTTTACCTTCAGCTCCTATTCCAACAAACAATAGTGAAAGGATTCCTGGCCCCTTTAATCCCGACAACGAGATCGAGCGAAGGGAAAGCACTCCCGGGGTGACCGCAGGAAGGTAGGTGTAAGCCCTGACCGGCTGGGATTTGCTGCTTCTCAAGGAAATGTGTATTGATGTATCCTAACTGGTATCATTTCCTTTGTAGCTGCTCAGATGAAGAGGCATCAAGGGGACTCTGTACCCCTTTCGGGGCCGTGCCAGCCAGTGCAGGTAAAGGAGCACACTGTTGCTATATTTAAATACTTTTAATATTTTTACATACTTTTGTATATCCAAGGAGGAAATGCAAAAGGAAGAGCAGGATATTGGAGTTGCAGAGCTTTTTTTCTCAGAAAATAAGTGCAGGAACTCAACCACGACCCCGTTCAGATTTCAAAAACAGTAGAATGGTCTTAAAGGGGCATTAAGTACCATGATTTCATTACATACAGAGTGCAAAGTTCAGGGGGGTTACACACAGAGTGCAGAGCTGTCACTTGTAAACACAGAAACCAGACTTCTGTGTTCACAAGTGATTGTGGTGAGCAGGCACCAAAGGGTCTGAGCCAGAGGTGGTGGAACTGAGTTCCCCCTGAAAAAAAGCCCTGTGGAGTTGTAGAAACCATTAAAGCCACTGAAAGCAGATCTAAAAAATCAGTTTTAATCCATTTATTCATTAAAAAATATATACTTTTACATAAAACTATTAAAGGGGTTGTAAAGGTTCATATTTTCTCCCCTAATGCATCCTATGCATTAAGGTGAGAAAACACCTAGCAATCACGGGCCCCCCAGCTCCCTCGTTTTACTTACCTGAGTCAGTTCAGCTGCTCCGCTCATCCCGGCGTCCTCTTCTCCACGGAGTCTCAGCACGGGGACGGGACTGAGTCATACAGTTGGCGTCTATGGACGCCGACGGTATGACACGGGATCGCGCCCGCAGGATAACCCCCTTTGGGAGAGAGCTTCCCAGAGGGGGTTAGCGATTGCGGGGAGGAGCTGAGACAGCCACAGAGGGACCCCAGAACAGGAGGATTGGGGCCACTCTGTGCAAAACTAACTGCACAGTGGAGGTAAGTATGACATCAACACGTCATGACATGTATTCTTTGGGCCAGATTCACGTAGCTCAGCGGATCTATAGATCCGCTCGATCTACATGAATTAAGATCCGCTCCCGCAAGTTTAGGAGGCAAGTGGCTAATTCACAAACCACTTACCTCCAAACTTGCGACGGCGGATCCTAAATCCCCCGGCGGAATTCAAATTCCGCGGCTAGGGGAGTGTACTATTTAAATCAGGCGCGTTCCCGCGCCGATTTAAATGCGCATGCGCCGTCCGGGGAATTTCCCGGCGTGCATTGCTCCCACTGACGTCACTAGGACGTCAGTGGTTTCGACGTGAGCGGGACTTGCGACGCGCGTGTTCGTGAATCGGCGTACGCAAACGACGTTGGAAAATTCAAATTCGACGCGGGAACACCAGCTATACTTAACATTGGCTGCGCCTGCTACAGACAGGGGTAAGTATACGACGGGAAAACCGCTACGGAAACGACGTAAGAACACTGCGACGGGTCCGCGTACGTTCGTAAATTTGCGTATCTCGCTGATTTACATATTATTTATCGTAAATCAGCGGGAACGCCCCCGGCGCCATTTTTAAATTGAAAAAAAGATCCGACAGTGTAACACAGTGTAACACTGTCAGATCTTAGCCCTATCTATGCGTATCTGATTCTATGAATCAGGCGCATAGATAGGACCAGTGTAAGTCAGAGATACGATGGTGTATCTGGAGATACACCGTCGTATCTCTTTGTGAATCTGGCCCTTTAAGTGTAAGTATCTGAATTTGACATGGTGTGAGCCTCTTGCAGACCCTGTAGTGCAGAGCTCAGACTGAGAGAAGAAGTAGCATGAGGATCCAATCATTTGTGCTGCTCCTTTTAACAAGGAATATGCTGATCGGAACGAGCAGAGAAGTGAGCTCATCAGTCTGTTGCTTATTTTTTCACTGTCTTGTCATGGGCTGGGAATGTGACAAGACCTATTAGTGTTGTTTAACTGCAGCAGAGAAAATCCGATCTCCTACTCTGCTTGGCAGAGCTGTGTAAATCTCAGGACTGAATGGGCACTGTTCATAACCATTGTTGGGTAAAGCAGCTCCATTATATTTATTTCACAGGCTTATTTGGCAATTTGCCTTCAGTTTATCCCTAATACTCTTCTTTTGGTGTGTTTTTGTCTTAATTTTTTTTTTGTAGTTGAGTTGCTTTAAAGGAGTTTCTGTAATAAGTGTTTTTTTTTTCCTTCCCATTATCATTTTGCTTAGGGGACAGACTTCGTGTGGCACATATTATTGCTGGATCTCTATCTCTTCTCTGCTTGCTGCTTCTCATCTGTGCTCTGTTAATCTACAGGTGAGTAGAAGGAAGTCATCGGGCGATGGTAGACGTGTGATTGGGGGAACGTTAAACCTCGTGGGAACTGTGAGGTTGTCCATCATTGGCCAAATCCCACTCCTGACTGATGGCCTAACCCGAAGTGGTGTGATATTGAGAGCTTGCAATCACTAGAATTGTCTGTTAATACACAGACATTTCCGCTTGTTGGGGGATCTCGGTGTGACAGGCTCTTCTGTTAAACCCTCCACATGTTTCAATCTGTACAATCTCCTTTAGATCTACCAATAAGTTATATAGTGCCAGGGCTTGTCTGGGTGGATACAAACTGATTGGGTAATTCAAGTAGGTCCTCATTCTACATAGTTTTGGTAGATCTAAAGTTGATTGTACAGAGATAGTAGTGTCAGACTGTAGCCTAAGGGCCCATTAGCACCAGGTGTAGTTGGACTGTTTTGGGTGGCAAAATGCCTCGTCTCCTGCCCAGCCAGGGGACACTACTGTGCTGCAGTGGTGTGTGCTGAAATTCAAGAGGAGCTACAGTCTGGGGGGAAAAAAAACAAATCCTGCAGCTGCTGACTTTTAATATAAGGACACTTACCTGTCCAGGGATCCTGTGATGTCAGTACCCGAAGCCGATTTGTCAATTGGCTTTGGGTGCAGGCGCTGGCATTGTAGGAAAAGCAAAACTGACAGTGAAGCCTTCAGGTGCATGCTGCGCTTTCTGAATGGTCCCGCCGTCTTGTGGGACCTGTGTGTGTCCCAGAAGGCATCAGAGGGAAGGAGGAGGGACCATAAATGCACATAGATCGGCGATCTTACCTGGCGCTCAAACCCTCCACCAAAAAAAATGCCAAATGTGGCAGTGGAGAGGGGGCAAGGGTGCGAACAGAGCTTCCCCTTTTGGTTTGGTTGGCCTGCTTTAAGTACAGCATGCACAACTTTTCTCCGTGCAGCACCATGCAATTATCTTCCATTCGCCATGTTGTGGCCAATAGAACTTAGAGGTTGTAAACCTCTCTGTGAAAGTTGTACCTTTAGGTAAGCCTATAATAAGGCTTACCTGTAGGTACTGCAAATATCTCCTAAACGTGTGCTGTTTAGGAGATATTTACTGTTTTTTGTACCGATGATGTCATCGGCGCATGTGTTGTAAAGGAACAGCCCTCGTGGCGTTTCTTCATGAGTGAATGCCGTGACTGGCGGCTCCCGTGCGCACAAGTGACGTTGCGCGGCTCCGACCAGTCACAGAGCCCAAGTCTGCGGCCCCCGTAAGGAAGAGGGGTGAACAGGGATGCGGCCTGTAGCAGGGACGGCGCAGGCTTGGTTTGCAGGTCACATAATGTGCTATTATACGATGCATACTAGCAAATTATGCTTTTACTTTGCAGGGGCAAAGGAAGGAAGTAAAAAACCCATCAGGGTTTACTTCCTCTTTAATGAAATGTCACTGTGTAGCATTTCAAAAAAAGTTTGTTAAAAAAAAAAGGAATGGTGATCGGCACGGCTTTCATCCTATTACACGTCTAACATTCTATAAATAAAATGTAAAGACCCCTGGTAGCTGTTGTAGATCACAGGAGTGCCTATTGCTGTAGAAAGAAGCGCGTTGTGGTGGAATATTGTCCTTCCAACATAGTGGCGGAGCATGGCATGGTATGATTCCAGAGACTTGGGCTTAGAGACAGGTGACCGTACAGAAGAGTTATGGGCAGTTGCAGAGGTAGAAAGTCAAAGGCTGCCTCATTGGAGGCTGGTGGTATACTCAATGGAGCCCCTGATCAGGTGACATAAACTATGATGGCGGTGTATCATTTACTAAAGGCTGGGAAACCTCAACATAACCTATACATTTTATTTGGTAATGTGGGTGTCTTTGGTTTTGTGTAGGAATATCCATGCTGGATTATGGCAGATAAAACCAACGTCAGCCAATCCGTTACCGAATTTCACATCCATATTAGTGTGAAGGACTATAGAAGAACCAACAATCCAAGATAAATGTTCATAAATATATCCAGTTAATGTGCCTTCGTATATTCACAGACATCGCCGTGCGAAGCTGTCAGATCCAGCACTGGGGACCCTCACTTACAGCAACCCGTCCTACCGCACGTCCACCCAAGAGGTGAAAATTGAAGCCGTGCACAGACCTTCCATTTGTCATCTACAGCGACATCGTAAAGAGGTGAGGACTGCGTTTTGGTGTGCGGTAGTAGTGGTTGGATGTTAGGTTTGCTACCGATGAAAGATTTGTCAAATGAATTAACTTTTGAGTATGAAAGAATTGAGCACTATGTATGTTCCCCGTAATAAGACATCATTTAGGGTGTTTAGGAAAATCTGCCTTGGCTGTTAAAGCTGAACTCATAAAATACATAAAGGCATAAAAGACACAAAATAATTCAGCTCTGATATTAAATGTATTTTTTAATGAAAGTAGTATACAGTAAGGGGGTAATCCACAAAGATCCGGCGTAACTTATTTTTTTTCCATTTAAGTTACACTGCCTTAAAATTTCTACCTAAGTGCCCGATCCACAAAGCACTTACCTAGAAATTTTGGGCTGTGTAACTTAAATTCCGCCGGCGCAAGGCGTTCCTATTTTCATGGGGGCGATTCCCATTTAAATTAGGCGCGCTCCCGCGCCGGCCGTACTGCGCATGCTCGTGATGTCATTTTCCCGACGTGCATAGCGCAAAATTACTTTAAGCCGAGCTTTGTGGATTGCGACGGGTCAATAAAGTTGCGTCGGGAAAAAAAAAAGATACGGCGCGAAAAAAAATAATCAAAATTTAAAAAAAATCGCGTCGCTGGACAGAAAGGTCTGTTTTTACAAGGTGTAAACAGTTTACACTTTGTAAAAGCAGCCCTAATTTTGCGTATGCAAACTAAAACTTACGGAGAAAAAACGAAGCTGAAAAGCTTCGTGGATCTCCTTAAGTGCTAATTTGCATACCCGAGGCGGCATTTCGACACGAAATGCCCCCAGCGGCGGATGCGGTACTGCATCCTAAGATCCGGCAGTGTAAGTCCCTTACACATGCCGAATCTTCTGCCTAACTATGGAAAACTGATTCTGTGGATCAGGTCCATAGTTAGGATCAGGGATACGACGGCGTAACAGCAGTTACGCCGTCATATTCCTTTTGTGGATTTGGCCCTAAGTACCTGGATTTGTCCAGGTATCCGCCTCCTCCTATCCCTGTACAGCAGGGCTGGAGTGTGAGAGCAAAAAGCAGCACATGTTGCCAATCAGTTCATATGCTGACCCAGAGCATGACAATAGTAAGAGAAAGCATAGTGATATAGAGATGAGCTCATCACTGTGCTACTTCTCCTTTCACAGGGTGGTCCAGGGTCAGAGAAAGTGGGTTGAATGATGCTGGCTTTAAAGCAGTGTTCCGGCCAAAAAATAATAATTAAAAGCCAGCAGCTACACATGCTGCAGCTGCTGGCTTTTAATAAATGGACACTTACCTGTCCTGGAGTCCAGCGATGTTGGCACCGCAGCTGATGTTTCCTCCAGCTGTCTGGTGCTGCCGCCGCCGTTGCGTGTAAGGGTACCCGGCAGTGTAGCCTTTTGGCTTCACGATGGGAACCCTTCTGCGCATGCGTGAGGCCCCACTCCTCTCTCCTATTGGGCCAGGAGAGGGAGCCCTGCAGTGACGCCACGGCCCAGACTCCCGGAGGTCAAAGACAGATATCCTGCAACCCCCGAAAGGTGCCAATTGTTGCACCACAGGGGCGGGGGGGGGGGGGGGGGGGTAGAAATCAGATGAGCCGAAGTTCCACATTAGGGTGGAATTCCACTTTAAAGGCAGCCATACATGGATCAAAATGTGGCCAGTTCAGCAGGGACCAGACAAATTTCAATCCATGTATGGGCAGGTTGGCTGTACAGAAGTTGATCCACTGATCGACTTCTGCACAACCAGTCTGTCTACTTTTTTCTGAATGGTCAGTGCCGCCGGCTGTATCCAGCGACACTGATCAATGTGTTCTGATGGTGGATAAGCGTGCCCGCCATCAGAACACAAAAGCACAGCGGAAGGGATTCCCCCATCCACATGGAATGCATTGATGGAGTAATCTGGTAAAAAATATATATAAATATAAATATATATATATATATATATATATATATATATATATATATATATATATGTATATAAAATTTAGTTCAATCAACATTTTTTCTGTAAAAGATGAACTAAGCATTTAAGTCCCTTTAGGACAGGGGTGCCCAACCTGCTGGCGCAGCGTTGGGAGCACTGGCTTGCTGAATGCAATGCTTGCCTCTCCGCTCTGCATTGGCGTAGCGTACAGTGTTTGCTGTATGGCGGCGTAATGTGCGCCGTGCTCTCTGTGAATCTGGGCCAAACACTGCATGTTTTTTGACCAAAGTAATGTTAAATAATGCCCTTGCTATAGGTATAGACCAGTCACATACCTCCTGAAGCTTGACTGAAAAACTCTCAGAAATGGCATCCCCCCCTCCCCATCCTGCCTTGTTGCTATGACCTTGCTAAGACACTCCTAGCTGATTCAGACCCCTTCACATGCGCTCTCTCCTAAGGATGGGCGTGTTCGCAAATCCCACGTGCAGAGCCCGTCAGGAAGTCGGCACTGTGCTGCGCTAATCACAGGCAGTGAGACATTTCCCGATCTCTGCAGCCGCGCATTGGGACACTGTCTCACTGCCTGTGATTAGCGCAGTGCCGACTTCCTGGCGGGCTCTGCACGTGGGGTTTGCGAACACGCCGGAGCTCATCCTTACCCTCTCCCCGTTGCAGTTGTTTTTGCTCTGCAATGGGGGGGCTAGTGGACCATACATGTGCAGGGATTTGAGTGCTTGCCCCTGTGTCGGTGTGGGAAATGGCTGGGAGTGTCTTAGCAACGACCTAGCAACGAGGCATGATTCTGTTCCTGGGAGCTTTGCAGCCAGGCTTCTGGATGGCCTACACCTATAACAAG
Organism: Rana temporaria; assembly: GCF_905171775.1. Classification (NCBI taxonomy): domain Eukaryota; kingdom Metazoa; phylum Chordata; class Amphibia; order Anura; family Ranidae; genus Rana; species Rana temporaria. The sequence continues at coordinate 25,001,859 of NC_053499.1, read as the reverse complement.
GGCATTCCCCAACTTCAGTCAATGCTGCACAGTTTGTTTTTTATCGAAGGGAGCCCTTTACCTGCATAGTCAGCTTATTGGTAAAGATGAATACGCCATTAAAGACTCTAATGCAAGTGCAAAGGCTAGGCAGGTGCAAAGATAAAGATAAATTTGCCTTTGTCCTGATGTCAGCAGTTCAGTATGTGTGGAGTAATGAGAGAGAATGTGTTGCTGTGGATTACTGCTCACTGTTGCTCTTTGCACCATGTTATGTGTATTGCTTTGTATGACTCTCACTATGACTTTTCTGGCATCTTTTGAGTGTTGTCACCTGACCGATTCTTGTCGCACTGTCTCATCCACTGCAGCACTCTGTCCCTTCTGACAGTCTCTCTCCTTTCCTGTTCTGAGTCCTCTCCCCACCTGCAGGTATTGGTTGTTGCTGCATGTGAGTGACTTCCCTTTAAATCCCACTCCCATTGCTTTTGAAATGTGTGTCCCCCATTTCCCCCTTTTTGGATATGTTTTCCAGATGCAACAAGCCCTTGTGTATCAACTTTCTATCCAGATAACATGGCCGACTTACTTTTCACTGCAGTCAGCCTCTCATGCCGTGTTTTCTCGAAAATAAGCCCGGGTCTTGTATTAATTTTGACAACAAAAGACACAGTAGGGCTTATTTTCGGGGTAGGTCTTATGTAATGTGCTGTCTTCTCTCCCCCTCTCTGACAGGAATCCCCAGTGTGAACAAAGTTATAATGCTTGTAAAATACTATAATCCACTCTATTACAGTATTATATAATGTACGATGTGTGTGTTTCTGTAATATAATTGGTGCCAAATACCTTCGTTAAAGCGCCGATCTGCGCTTCTGTGACCCGCCGGAGCTCTCTTCCCCCGCAATTATACTACAGAAACACACACATTGTACAATATATACTACTGTAATAGAGTGGATTATAGGATTTCACAAGCATTTTAATCTAGGGCTTATTTTCGGGGTAGGGCTCCTGGAAAATAACACTAGGTCTTATTTTTGGGGTAGGTCTTATTTATGGGGAAACATGGTAGCTGATGCATGACGCAAAAGGCCGCCCAACACTTGTAACACACAGGTTTCTGGTTCTTTGTAGACAACAAATAGCATAGCTTAAAGTGATTCTTTCAGGGGCTTCAAAACACATAATGGTCGATGTGGATCTTATATTCTTCCGTCATGGAGCATTGCTTAGGTTTGTTTCCTGAACTTCAGCAACTCTGCCAAAAAGTTGGGTCCCCCCAAAAAACACCGTAACCTTCACTATGAAATGTACAAAGAGCGCCAGTCATCTCGGAAATCCATGAGAGTTTATTTTGTCTTGTTTTCAGCCCCCGAAACGCATTGGCTGCCTTTCATACTCTTGATGTTTTAATTTTATTAGCAATAAATGATTATGGAATCTTAATCCACTTAATCTGGCACTCTTTTTGTTGATTTTCATCAGGGGGGGAAAAACAAACAGTCATTTTTTTTTAATAGTAGAAGCTTTCTACTATACTCTCCAAAGAAATATCACTCTCTGGGGGTTGCAGCCATCCAACCCTCCTGGGTGTGCCATATAGCATATTCCCTGCTGGCTGCTGTGGTTCCATCCTCCAACCCCCTACATCACTACAGGACTCTGCAATGTTGTAAGGCAGGGCTCGACAAATCCCGGGCGCCAGGTCGCCATGGCGACTAGAAATAGGGTCCTGGCGACTTGGCTTGGAAGGGGGGGCAAAAAAATATATATTTTTTTTTTTTGTGAGCTGGTGCCATCTGGTGGTGAGCCGTTGGTATTACAAGTTATTACCACCAGATATGTAAGCTGGCGCCATCTGGTGGTGGCCGTTGGTATTACAAGTTAAGCATTACAAGTTAAACAGCAATTCTAATGTAATTTTTCACTATTTTCACTGCCATCTTCTTCCCTCTAATTAGAACCCCCAAACATTATATATATTTTTTATCCTAACACCCTAGAGAATAAAATGGCGATCGTTGCAATACTTTCTGTCACGCTGTATTTGGGCAGCGGTCTTGCAAGCGCACTTTTTTTTGGGAAAAAATTACTTTTTTTAATTAAAAAATAAGACAACCGTAAAGTTATCCCCATTTTTTTTTAATATCATGAAAGATAATGTTACGCCGAGTAAATTGATACCCAACATGTCACGCTTCAAAATTACGTCCGCTCGTGGAATGGCGTCAAACTTTTACCCTTTAAAATCTCCATAGGCGACGTTTAAAAAACTCTACAGGTTGCATGTTTTGATTTACAGAGGAGGTCTAGGGCTAGAATTATTGCTCTCGCTCTACCTCACATGTGTGGTTTAAACACCGTTTACATATGCGGTCGCGGCTCACGTATGTGTTCGCTTCTGCGCGCAAGCTCGTCGGGACGGGGTGCGTTTTCTGGCTCCTAACTTTTTTAGCTGGCTCCTAGATTCCAAGAAAATGTGTCAACCCCTGTTGTAAGGGTTGGAGGAAGGCACCAGCGTGTGGCTGGAAACTTGGGCATCTCACTTTTTTGGAGGTGTTGGATGATGAAAGGTCTTAGGGTGGCTGTGGCACAAGAATAGGAGAGCGGTAGAAGACACAGGCCACCACAAAGGGGAGAATAATGCCTCTTCTATCGCATGGGACGACCTGTTGGCTTTTGTTACAAAACTGATTGGGTCCCTTGAAGTTTAGGGGTTAATCTGGTTATACGTGGCTCAAATTTTGCCCAATTCCTGGGAATTGGCTGAAATTCAAGCAACAAGTTACCCTGCGGACACCACCCCGATTGACAAATTTCAAAGTCAGATGAACAGCAACTGCAGCCAACCAACTGTGTTGGGTATACAATCACAGGAGGGGCTATTTATTACGGGGGGGAGGAATCGATAGATTTGTATTTGTGTGTGGCCAGCTTTAGGATCAATAACAGGTTCAAGTAAGGTGTTAGATAAAGGGGTAAGCTTGGATCAGCTAATCGGATGTACCAGGTGTGGTAGATGTCTTGCCATTAAAGGTACCACACCAGTTTATTTTTTTGCGAAAAATGTATGCCCATTAAATCTACTGCCCTATGAAATGACTTCATGCACAAGTGTCTGAAAGCCTTGTGGATGTTCAATTTTCTATTTATTCTTCCATTGGCCTTTCCATAGTTCAAGCATAAGATCGACATATACCTATAGGGATTAATTTCCCGTGGGGGAACCCATACCCATAGGGGTAGAACCAGGGCCAATCCTAGGGTCACAGGCGCCTGGGTGCAGAAATATTTCTGGCGCCCCCACATGGGTGTGGTCATTTTACTAACTCTTCCCCTTTACACATGTTTCTATGGCAATGACTCAACCACAGAGATGCTCCTCCACAGTCTTCATTACCCTGGGATCCTTACATGATCTCTTAACAATAAACAAAATACAGGAAGAGAAGCAGAGTACTTTATTGGGACCTGGAGGGGGGCCTCTCTGATGGACACAGAGAAGGCTTCTGTTAGAGAGTGTGTTAGAAAGACCCCCAGACATACTACAGACATGATACAGGAGATGGTCAGAGACTGTAGACATAGTACAGGAGCCGGTCAGAGACTGCAGACATAGTACAGGAGACGGTCAGAGACTGCAGACATGGTACAGGAGCCGGTCAGAGACTGCAGACCTAGTACAGGAGACGGTCAGAGACTGCAGACATAGTACAGGAGACGGTCAGAGACTGTAGACATAGTACAGGAGATGGTCAGAGACTGCAGACCTAGTACAGGAGACGGTCAGAGACTGCAGACATAGTACAGGAGACGGTCAGAGACTGCAGACATAGTACAGGAGATGGTCAGAGACTGCAGACCTAGTACAGGAGATGGTCAGAGACTGCAGACATAGTACAGGAGATGGTCAGAGACACATGAGTTCTGGATGGACACACACACCTATGCTCAGTTCAGGATGGAAACAAGGAGAGAAGGAGGGAGGGGAAAACTCTGCCACTTCGGCGCCCCCACCTCTGCAGGCGCCTGGGTGCTTTGCACCCTGTGCACCCTGCCTAGGATCGGCCCTGGGTAGAACTCCTATGGAGTTGATTTACTGAAACTGGAGAGTGCAAAATCTGGAGCAGCCTTGCATTGTAGACAATCAGCTGCTGTTTCAACCTAGGTTCAGACTAGTGCGCATGTGATTCGCACCCGCACTGCGGTGCCGATCACATGCAATGTCTGAGCAATGTGAGTTCAGCCATACAGTTGTATGGTTGAACTCGCATTGCATTCGCACAGAAAAAGATGCAGGGACTTTTTTTGCCCCGCTCTGGAATCGGATTGCATAGGTGTTCTAACTAATGCGATCCGATGTCTGTACAAATCCACAGTTCGCACTGCAATCTGTGAACCGTTCTGGGGGTGTCATTAACATTGTATTGACACCTGCAGCGGTTCGCAGAGGGCAGTGTGAACTGCCTGTAGGAGAGAAGCGATGCGGGAACCGGTGCTGGAATCACGCTTTTTCCCGCATCGCACAAGTGTGAACCTAGGCTCAATGTTTTTATTAAAGCTTTCACAGAAGAGAATACAAAAATGTTTACAAAGAACGCATGCGGTATAAAGTACATACTAAATAGGTGAATATCTAAAAAAAACAATTAATCATGAAAATACAACAATCGGCTTCTAACTTCAGTTTGTTCAGTGGTTGTAAACAAAAAAAAAACCCTGCAGGACAAAGGCATAATGAGCTGCATAGCATACTAGCGCATCATGAAATACTTACCTTGGGTCGAATCCCCCACAGCGGTCCTTGTACACTGGTCCGGCCGGTGACACCGCTCCTGAGTTACTTCCGGGAATCATGGGCTCCAGCGCTGTGATTGGCCGGAGCCACGATGTTGTCACTGCCGCGCATGCTCACAGGAGCCACGGGTAATGGCACACTAGCTGAAGCAATGCCACGACTGTGGCACAATGACGTCGGCACATGCTGATACAGGGGACATCTCCTAAACCTTGTATGTTTAGGAGATATCCGGGGTAGCTTCAGGGTAAGCCTTATAGGGTTTATAAACACTTTTAAGCTTTTACAATAATATCTGGAAGCTGATTGGTTTCTTTGCAGAGATGCACCAGATTTTGTACCCTCCAGTTTTAGTTAACCACTTCCGGACCGCCGCATGTACATTTACGTCGGCAGAATGGCACGGACAGGCACATTGGCGTACCTGTACGTCCCTGCCTAGATGTGGGTGAGGGGTCCGATCGGGACCCCCCCCCCCCGGTACTTGCGGCGGTCCCCGCGGCTTCAGGAGCGATCCGGGACGACGGCGCGGCTATTCGTTTATAGTCGCGATCGCTCCCCGGAGCTGAAGAACAGGGAGAGCCGTATGTAAACACGGCTTCCCCGTGCTTCACTGTGGCGGCTGCATCGATCGAGAGATCCCTTTTATAGGGAGACTCGATCGATGACGTCAGTCCTACAGCCACACCCCCCATCAGTTGTAAACACACACTAGGTGAACCCCAACTCCTAGAGCGCCCCCTGTGGTTAACTCCCAAACTGCAACTGTCATTTTCACAATAAACAATGCAATTTAAATGCATTTTTTGCTGTGAAAATGACAATGGTCCCAAAAATGTGTCAAAATTGTCCGAAGTGTCCGCCATAATGTTGCAGTCACGAAAAAAATCGCTGATTGCCGCCATTAGTAGTAAAAAAAACAAAAAAAACAATTAACTATCCCCTATTTTGTAAACGCTATAAATTTTGCGCAAACCAATCGATAAACGCTTATTGCGATTTTTTTTTTTACCAAAAATAGGTAGAAGAACACGTATCGGCCTAAACTGAGGAAAAAACATTTTTTTAGATATGTTTTTGGGGGATATTTATTATAGCAAAAAGTAAAAAATATTGCATTTTTTTTCAAAATTGTCGCTCTATTTTTGTTTATAGCGCAAAAAATAAAAACCGCAGAGGTGATCAAATACCACCAAAAGAAAGCTCTATTTGTGGGGAAAAAAGGACGCTAATTTTGTTTGGGAGCCACGTCGTACAACCGCGCAATTGTCTGTTAAAGCGACGCAGTGCCGAATTGTAAAAACCCCTTGGGTCATTTAGCAGCATATTGGTCCGGTCCTTAAGTGGTTAATCAACCCCATAGTGTCCTTCATATGGCACACCAAGCTTGTATGAAAAATTACCAAATGTAAATAGGAAGAGAGTACAGAGTTAGTGAATGCAAGCAATACACTCTGCAAGGAGAATCTTTAGGACCAGCGTATAAAAATAAAAAATCTAATCTACATGAATCAATTCATTGACTTTTTACAAAGACTAAAGACAGAAACTGATTTGGGGCATTAAAAGCCCGGAGCATTTTCCTTGTATGTTTTATCTCATATGAGGGTCTGTGAGGCATCTGGAAAACATATCCCGATGAGCTGCCAAGGATATCCCTTTTGGCGTCTGGGTCACCTTTTCTAACTGTGTGAGCATGTGGTGTACTTACCTTACATAAGCTGGACTTGCTATTGATTTTATGTAGACTCGATCGATTGTCTTGTGTGTCATTTGTCTCTGTGCTAATCTATCTCTTCTTGGCCATTTATTGTAAAAATAACCAGCAATTGAGGTTCTTAATATTCACATATGTTTCCCATTGTGGGAGGAGCATCAGCAGAGCTCCCGACTGTCCCTGATTTGGAGCAATGTCCCTCTGTCCCTCTTTCCTCCTCATTTGTCCCTCATTTTGGTCTGATCTACCGTATTTATCGCGGTATAACGCGCTCCCGCGTATACCGCGCACCCCTAATGTTGCCCCCGAAAATCCTGTAAAAAAAAAAGTTATATGATTTTATTACTTACAGTTTTGGTGTCTTCCCAGCGTCCCTCGTCCGGTCCGGCGTCCGTCTGCGGCCTCAATGGTGTCCTCCCGGCTTCTCCAGCGCGCGCCTCACGTCAAAACCCCGCTTCTCGCACTCAGTTCGAACGCCTCCGCCGACATATACCGAGTGCAGTACACTCGGGTACATTCGGCAAGGCTCGGCTTAGCTCGCGCTCACGCTCTGTGACGTTTATGCGTGAGCACGAGCGAAGCCGAGCCTGGCCGAATGTACCCGAGTGTACTGCACTCGGTATATGTCGGCGCAGGATTTTAAACTGAGCGCGGGAAGCGGCTATCGGTGTATATGGCGCACCCACGATTTTCCCCTTATTTTAAGGGGAAAATAGTGCGCGATATACGCCGATAAATACGGTATATAGTTTATACAAAATGCACTTTTTATCTTTCAAAAAGTGTTTCCCAGCGCTAAACCTTTCATCTAAATTCTAAATTGCTGCATTTGTAAATTGTATAATAGTAGTGGTAAAAAATAGCCCTTGTGGATTTAATTAACCTTTTTTGGGGTTTAATTCTCCTTTAACCACTTCATTACTGGGCACTTAAACCCCTTTCGTGCCCAGACCAATTTTCAGCTTTATTATATATTATAATTATAGTTTTATCATTTTTTTCCCACAAATAGAGCTTTCTTTTGGTAATATTTAATCATCTTGGCGATTTTTATTTTTTGCGCTATAAACAAAAAAAGACAGAAAATGTTGAAAAAAAAACCACAATATTTTTTACTTTTTGTTATAATAATATCCCAATTAAAAAAAAATAAAAAATTTCCCTCGGTTTAGGCGATACGTATTCTTCTACATATTTTTGTTAAAAAAAATCGCAATAAGCGTATATCGATTGGTTTGCGCAAAAGTTATAGCGCCTACAAAATAGGGGATAGATTTATGATTTTTTTTTTATATTTTTTTTTACTAGTAATGGCGGCGATCTGCAGTTTTTTCTTTTTTTGTCAGGCCTGCGATCTTGCGGCGGACATATCGGACACTTTTGACACAATTTTGGGACGATTCACATTTATACAGCGATCAGTGCTATAAAAATGCACTAATTACTGTATAAATGTGACTGGCAGTGAAGGGGTTAACACTAGGGGGTGAGGAAGGGGTTACATGTGTATCCTGGGTGTGTTCTAACTGTGTGGGGGGAGGGGACTGACTGGGGGAGGTGACCGATGCTGTGTCGACACAGATCGGTCTCCACGTCCCTGCTGTCACCGCCGATCGCGGGCACATGGCGGACATCGCGGCCGCCAGGCACAAGCATCGGCTTCCCAGCGATGCGCCGGGCACAGTGCTGCCAGCGGCGCGCAGGGGGAATGTAAACAACACGACGTCCAGGGACGTCCACCCGGCACTTGAGAGCTGCGCTGTGGACATCTTTCGTCCATAGCGCGGATCCCAAGTGGTTAAGGGGGTGTGACAGGGGGCGTGTCCCATGCCTACATACATTTGCTGGTAGGTGTTCCTCATTCCCATCTCAAAATGTTGGGAGGTGTGCATCAGGCTTATGTAAGCAGGCGGTATAAAGGGCAGCGGTGATGTGCAACATATAGCAACCAATAATAATCAGTTTGCCTGAATTGGAATGCACGTGGGTTGCTTTTGGTTAGCGCAGTATGCACTACTTGGAAATGGCAACCACATTTTGTCGAAATGAAAACAACGTTTTGTTTTCACATTTTGCACATTACCAGCGCCCTTTGCTCTACTTTAATAAAACAGGTTGCATCACTAAAATTCGATATGGTGGTGTCAGCGCCTTTCGCATCTTAATGGACTTGGTTATTCTAAAAGCAACATTTATATTTATGCTGCTTGCAATGGGGGCACTCCTGTGTGTGTGTGTGTGCGCTCCCAAGCTGGTTCTGTGTGTCCATTGACACACAGTGCTCAGCCCCACCTCCCTGCTGTGTCCTTACTGGCTGTGATTGACAGCAGCAGGAACCAATGACTCCTGCTGCTGCCTTTATGTCCAATGCAGCGAGAAGGCTGCTGCTCTTATGCACATCGCTGGATCGAGATTGGGCTCAGGCAAGTATTTGAGGGGAAGCGGTATATTCCTCCCACTGACACCAATAATGGGGAACTATTTCTGCCACTGACGCCAATGATTGAGCACTATTTCTCCCACTGACGCCAATGATGGAGCACTATTTCTCCCTCTGACGCCAATGATGGAGCACTATTCCTCCCACTGACGCCAATGATGGAGCACTATTTCTCCCACTGACGCCAATGATGGAGCACTATTTCTCCCACTGACGCCAATGATGGAGCACTATTCCTCCCACTGACGCCAATGATGGAGCACTATTCCTCCCACTGACGCCAATGATGGAGCACTATTTCCCCCACTGACGCCAATGATGGAGCACTATTTCTCCCACTGACGCCAATGATGGAGCACTATTCCTCACACTGACGCCAATGATGGAGCACTATTTCTCCCACTGACGCCAATGATGGAGCACTATTCCTCCCACTGACGCCAATGATGGAGCACTATTCCTCCCACTGACGCCAATGATGGAGCACTATTCCTCCCACTGACGCCAATGATGGAGCACTATTCCTCCCACTGACGCCAATGATGGAGCACTATTCCTCCCACTGACGCCAATGATTGAGCACTATTCCTCCCACTGACGCCAATGATGGAGCACTATTCCTCCCACTGACGCCAATGATGGAGCACTATTCCTCCCACTGACGCCAATGATGGAGCACTATTCCTCCCACTGACGCCAATGATGGAGCACTATTCCTCCCACTGACGCCAATGATTGAGCACTATTCCTCCCACTGACGCCAATGATTGAGCACTATTTCTCCCACTGACGCCAATGATTGAGCACTATTTCTCCCACTGACGCCAATGATTGAGCACTATTTCACCCACTGACGCCAATGATGGAGCACTATTTCACCCACTGAAGCCAATGATGGAGCACTATTTCACCCACTGACGCCAATGCAATGATTGAGCACTATTTCACCCACTGAAGCCAATGATGGAGCACTATTTCACCCACTGACGCCAATGCAATGATTGAGCACAATTTCACCAACTGACGCCAATGATTGAGCGCTATTTCTCCCACTGACGCCAATGATTGAGCACTATTTCTCCCACTGACGCCAATGATTGAGCATTATTTCTCCCACTGACCCCAATGATTGAGCGCTATTTCTCCCACTGACGCCAATGATTGAGCACTATTTCCCCCACTGACGCCAATGATGTCATTTTTTTTACTCCCACTGACAACCAAGCCTATGGCATTGTTTGCTCCCACCAATGCCGGGGCATTTTCTACTCCCATTGGCCATAGTCTGGCCTGCCTAAAGTTTAAATGGTAGTAAACTGGCCCTTTGTTTTAAAAGTTAGGAGACTCCCACTCTAGACTAAGCAAGCATTTAACTTGCAGGGGGGAAGGGGGGGGCACTGCAAGGGTAGATTGTCTCATTCCCAGAGTTCAGCTTTTCACATTTCTCTCCACACGAGTATTACAAATTTGCTTAATATCTTCTTCCCGTTCTAGGCTGTTCCGGACAACGGCTTCACCAAGGAGAAGATCAGAATCTTGGAGGGTTTCGGCTTACTGTCTGGGGATGAAAGCGAATGGGATGACCTCAAGCAGGTGAAGCCATCCCGAGGCAGCATCCTTCGGGACCACGTGTGCATCAAGACGGACACTGTGTCTTTACAAGCCAGCACTGCCTCACTCGACCTGACTGAAACCCAACAGCTGCTACAGGAAGAGCAGTCAGAGACGGGCAGCGTCACACTGCCACCAAGCCCCGAACGTCGGGTCTCCTTACCGGATACTGGCTGGAGAGGGAAGCACATGCCTACCACCGAGAGTGAGGTGTGAGGGACAAGAGGCGCGGGATGGTGTACCTCCTGCCCAGTATTACTAATAAGGAGTCTCTATATCTTCCTTGAGAATCTGGCTTCCTTACCCTTGGACAAAAAGTGGACGTCTCAAAGGTTGCTGATCATTTTACGCTCAGTTGGGTTCTCTGTGTTTTTATTGGTACACGTTCTGCTGTGTGTCACCATTTAGCTGCTGTTGTCATCTCATGGAGCAGAGAAAAGTGTCCCCCCTTTTTGGAAAAAACCCCCATAAGCTGACCTTATTCACGTATCGGTGGTATGCTATACTCTTCAGCTACATACGTTTCCTAGGTACGGGCTAAGAACATTCAGCGTTCAGCACACAAGCATTGATACCCAATGATTTACAAGCCCCAATGGAACTGCCTTGTGTTACCGATGTGGATGTTCATATGGAGTGGATACATAATGACTGATGTATACCAGCCTTCAGTATCTGTGCCAAGACATCGAAGAATAATAACTAACTCTAAGCTCACACTCCTCTCATGTTACCCTATCCATGTCCATAGCCCTGCAGGCCCTGGATGGGTTCAGCACTGATTCCTAAGGCGTTTTAAAATAAATTCTAATTTTTATACTAAGCCGGAGCAAAAAAAAAAAAAACTGTCCGCAGCGAGTTGTTTATTTTGTATTTTTTTTTTTAACAAGGATTTCTGGATATGTTTTTTTTTTTTCTATTTTATTTAACCAATGTATTTTAGACTTGTTGTGATAACTTAATATAAAAATAGATTTTCGTATTTGGTCTCATTTTTCTTAGAACTAGAATGAATGCGGTCTCTGCTTTTACATACATACATTAAAGCCTTGGATTGTGAGCATAATTCGTTCCTGAAACATGCTTGTAATCCAAAGCACTTGTATAGCAAAGCAAATTTCTCCATAGGAGATAATGGAAACTCAAATGATTCGTTCCACAATCGTTTATTCATAGATCCTTCAGTTTATAGTCCATATAAAAAGATTATAGCAATGTGATCAGGTTGTGTAATCATACTACCCCCCACCATACACCCCTCTCGTACATATTACCCACTGCCATACACTCCACACCCCTCTCATGTACATACTACCCCCCGCCATACACTCCACACCCCTCTCATGTACATACTACCCCCCGCCATACACCCCTCTCATGTACATACTACCCCCCGCCATACACTCCACACCCCTCTCATGTACATACTACCCCCCGCCATACACTCCACGCCCCTCTCATGTACATACTACCCCCCGCCGTACACTCCTCTCATGTACATATTACCCACTGCCATACACTCCACACCCCTCTCATGTACATACTACCCCCCGCCATACACTCCTCTCATGTACATATTACCCACTGACATACACTCCACACCCCTCTCATGTACATACTACCCCCCGCCATACACTCCTCTCATGTACATACTACCCCCCGCCATACACTCCTCTCATGTACATACTACCCCCCGCCATACACTCCTCTCATGTACATACTACCCCCCGCCATACACTCCTCTCATGTACATACTACCCCCCGCCATACACTCCTCTCATGTGAATACTACCCCCCGCCATACACTCCTCTCATGTGAATACTACCCACCGCCATGCACTCCACACCCCTCTCATGTACATACTACCCACCGCCATACACTCCACACCCCTCTCATGTACATACTACCCCCCGCCATACACTCCTCTCATGTACATACTACCCACCGCCATACACTCCTCTCATGTACATACTACCCCCCGCCATACACTCCTCTCATGTACATACTACCCCCCGCCATACACTCCTCTCATGTACATACTACCCCCCGCCATACACTCCTCTCATGTACATACTACCCCCCGCCATACACTCCTCTCATGTGAATACTACCCACCGCCATATACTCCTCTCATGTACATACTACCCCCCGCCATACACCCCTCTCATGTACATACTACCCCCCGCCATACACTCCTCTCATGTGAATACTACCCCCCGCCATACACCCCTCTCATGTACATACTACCCACCGCCATACACCCCTCTCATGTACATACTACCCCCCGCCATACACTCCTCTCATGTGAATACTACCCCACGCCATACACTCCTCTCATGTGAATACTACCCACCGCCATACACTCCACACCCCTCTCATGTACATACTACCCCCCACCATACACTCCTCTCATGTACATACTACCCACCACCATACACTCCTCTCATGTACATACTACCCCCCACCATACACTCCTCTCATGTACATACTACCCACCGCCATACCCTTCACACCCCTCTCATGTACATACTACCCACCGCCATACACTCCACACCCCTCTCATGTACATACTACCCACCGCCATACACTCCACACCCCTCTCATGTACATAATACCCCCCGCCATACACTCCACACCCCTCATGTACATACTACCCACCACCATTCACTCCACACCCCTCTCATGTACATACTACCCACCGCCATACACTCCACACCCCTCTCATGTACATACTACCCCCCACCATACACTCCTCTCATGTACATACTACCCACCGCCATACACTTCACACCCCTCTCATGTACATACTACCCACCGCCATACACTCCACACCCCTCTCATGTACATACTACCCCCCGCCATACACCCCTCTCATGTACATACTACCCACCGCCATACACTCCACACCCCTCTCATGTACATACTACCCCCCACCATACACTCCTCTCATGTACATACTACCCACCGCCATACACTTCACACCCCTCTCATGTACATACTACCCACCGCCATACACTCCACACCCCTCTCATGTACATACTACCCACTGCCATACACTCCACACCCATATCCACATAAGGGGCTTGTCAGTACATACATATATACATAGTTAGGACACATGTTAATACATAAACATGATCCCTCCTGTATTGAATTGTATTGTGACTGTACTGTCTTCCCTGATGTAAAGCGCTGCGCAAACTGTTGGCGCTATATAAATCCTGTATAATAATAATAATAATAAACACCTATTACACATCCCTACACACACCAGAAGTGGAAGAAGTAGCCATAGAGCCCCTTCCAGCCTTACAAATGTGGCCTGGGCATCCAAGTGGTCATGAAAGGATTAAATAAAAGAGGAATCAATTCAAATGTAAATATACCAAATTTTTATTGTGTGTTTTATGAAGGTATAATTATGGACCTATACACATTTTTTCCTTTCCCAACTATAAATACTCTGAGCAAACCAAGAGTCCTTTGGTAAAATCAATTGGCCAGAAGTGAAGATCTAGTGATCGTCTCGCCCAATCACTGACACACTTTTGACCAAAAGATTGCAAGCCTGCCCACCACGGCAAGGTAGACTCTCCTAGGGCAGGATCTACACTAACTACACTAAGCTACCCTACTGGATGCTAGTCATCCTTTTTCTAATGTTGGGTGTATGTTTGTAGTACGGCCTCATCCTATAATCTGTGTGTGCGATCTACTCTCTCCTAATTTGGTTGTCTGTCTGTGTGCATCTCTCTAAAGCATGGAGCGGTCAGTTTAAGTACATTTGGACGTCCTCGGTTAGTGTAGGTCAGTGTGTGCCAGTCATTGTATGTTGTCCAGTGTGTGTCAGTAAATAAACGTCCATCAGTAATCAACAGAAAAAAAATATCTGTGAACCCATCTGGGGCTGTCATAAACATTTTATTTTTTAAATCTTTTTTTTTTTTTTTTAAACAAACAGAAGTGAGAAGAAAGGGAGAGGATCGGGAGGTAACAGAGGATGGGACAAGGAAATTATTTCATTAAAAATAAATTACAGATACATGGAGTAGTAGATCTGTATGGATTATGTAAAATATTATATAATTAGTGTTGTGAAAAAAAAAATCCGGCCTCCTCCATCACCCAATAGCCGGCCAGCACCACCTTTTTGTTAGATGTCTGGGAGCCTTCCCCCGAGCGATAGAGGCTGCATCAGGGTGAAGGGACTCCCCTTCTGCGGAAAGTGTCTGGGGCACTCACCCCAGAGCTAGAAGCTACATCAGGAGGAAACGACCGCTTTTCGGCGGTGTCTTGGGCACTCAACTGAGAGCTAGAAGCTCCATCAGGGTGAAGCAACCCCTTTCGGTAAGAATTGTCTTGGAGTCCTGGCCTGAGAGCTGGATGCTACGTCAGGATAAAAGGCAGGGCTGTCTTAATGAGAGGGCACAACTGGGCACTGCCCAGGGGCCCCAGCAGCACAGGGGGGCCCTGTTTTTTCCCCAAAGCATCTGGTCCTTGAGCCCACATTGCCCCAAAATTGGGGGCCCCATGATGGCACTGAGAGTAATACATACACAGGGGAGGCAGTCTGCCTTCTACCTACTTGATGTCTGTTTACCTGCACTGTCATCATTGTAGGGGCCCCAGAGCATTACTTTGCCCAGGGGCCCATGATGCTATTAAGACGGCCCTGATAAAAGGACTCCATTTCTGTGGTATTTGTCACAAGTATATTTGTTTTCTAATCATTGTCTACTAGAAGCAGAAGATAGAAACAAATATACATATCGGTATACATTACCCCATGATGTTTCCAGGGTACATGAAATATACATTACCCCATGATGTTTCCAGGGTACATGAAATATACATTACCCCATGATGTCTCCAGGGTACATGAAATATACATTACCCCATGATGTTTCCAGGGTACATGAAATATACATTACCCCATGATGTCTCCAGGGTACATGAAATATACATTACCCCATGATGTTTCCAGGGTACATGAAATATACATTACCCCATGATGTCTCCAGGGTACATGAAATATACATTACCCCATGATGTCTCCAGGGTACATGAAATATACATTACCCCATGATGTTTCCAGGGTACATGAAATATACATTACCCCATGATGTTTCCAGGGTACATGAAATATATCGGTGTTACGTTATATGTACACGAAGATGATGTTGGGGTCTCCATGTTGGTCCAGTCCCACGTTGATGGGAACACACACGATGTCCTCACGTGGAATGGGCGCTCGGCACATCGGACAGGTTGGGTTCCGTTGGAGCCACCTGCGGATACATGTAAAGTGGAAAGCGTGAGAACAGGGCAGAGTCCTGCAATGCTGTACAGCATACTCACAGAGGCAGATGGCACAGGTAGGCTGCTCCACTGCCGGTGGTCCCTGTGGTGGCGCTGCCTCCTCCCGCCCTCTTCTCATGAGATAAGCCTGGCGGGATCGCCTTCCCCGGTGTCCACGTCTTACAGCTCGTGGCATGGCGGTGACCTAGAAAAAGACAAAAAATGTTTATAATAATATATACAATAATACGATAGCAATATATTCACATAAAAAACGCTAATAATCGCAGGAGACACAATGTTTGTAGAAAAAAAAAACGGTTTCATTAATTAAAAAATAACAAAACAGTAAAGTTTACCCAATTTTTTTGTATAATGTGAAAGATGAAGTTACGCCGAGTAAATAGATACCTAACATGTCACGCTTTAAAATTGCGCACACTCATGGAATGGCGCCAAACTTCGGTACTTAAAAATCTTCATAGGCGACGCTTTAATTTTTTTTTACAGGTTACCAGTTTAGAGTTACAGAGGAGGTCTAGCGCTAGAATTATTTCTCTCGCTCTAACGCACGCGACGATACCTCACATGTCTGGTTTGAACGACGTTAACATATGTGGGAGGGACTTACATGCGTGTTCACTTCCGAACACGAGCTACTGGGGACAGGGGCGTTTTAAATATTATTATTTTTACTTATTTTTTTTACTTTTACACTTTTTTTTTTATTACTTGTATTCCTATTTTATTTACTTTTATTCCTGTAAACATCCCCTGTAATAGGAATGATGTGTGACAGGTCCTCTTTTTGGAGAGAGGCGGGGTCAATAAGACCCCACATCTCTCCTCCAGGCTGGAAAGCGTGAGATCGGGAAAAAAATGTCACCAATCTCATGCTTTCACCCGCGATTGCGGCTTTGTTTTTTTCCGGGTACCTGGGCGTGATGTCATAATGTCGCGCCCGGGCCTCCGACGGTCTTAGAGATGACCGGTGACCAGAAATCTCTATCCTCCTCATCCGGTGCTGGCAGATTCATTCTCCGGGCCCCCCATGGCACGGGAAAGCCCAGATGGCGGCGGGAAGGGGGGGGCGTCCCCTCCCGCCGCCTATGAGAACGATCATGCGTTTTTTTTCCTCCCCCTCCCGCCTTACATACTTCTGCCCCCCCTCCTCCTCTACCCCCCTTGCCCCCCCCCGATTGGGAGTGGGGGGGGGGGGTGACGATGCGGGTAGGACATTGGTATGGTACCTCTCTGGAGTGCTCCCCCCTGAATGTTTCATGATGGTTTGTTCCCACTCTCTGTATCGCCGGGGTGATATCCCATCATTGCTGTATGCTTGTGAGACTGCCCGCCGCAATATATCACAGTCCGGCTAGAAGTCACTAATCGCGGCCATTACTAATAATACAAATATCACATCGTTTTTAGACGCTATAACATTTGCGCAAACCAATCAATATTCACTTATTTGGATTTTTTTTACCAAAAATCGGTAGCGGAATAAATATTGACCTAAATTGATGAAGAAATTTGATTTTTTTAATACTTTTATTAGATGTTTTATAGCAGATAGTAAAAAATATTGCTTTTTGTTTCCATATTATCGGTCTTTTTTTTGTTTGTGGTTTTAAAAAATAAAAACCGCAGAGGCGATCGAATACCACCAAAGGAAAGCTCTATTTGTGGGGGGAAAATGACACCAATTATGTTTTGGGGGTACAGCGTCACACGACTGCGCAATTTTTAGTTAAAATAACGCAGTGCCGTAATGGAAAAATGGCCTGGTCAGGAAGGGGGGTAAACCTTCTAGAGGTCAAGTAGTTAAACCCACAAGTGCATTTTTTTTACCACTAATAATCCATTTTATTGGCTTTTTCCATTTACAAATACAGTAATGTAGAATTTGGATGGAAGGGCCCCCCCTGTCATGTGAGGTGTTGGGGGAGGAGAGGAGAGAAAACACTGAGAGATCATCAATACACAAGCCGCTCCAGCTCTCTATCCCCCCCCCCCCCCCAATCCTTTCCTTCCCTCCCCCTCCCCCCTCCCCCTCACACACGGTGATTTCACCGCTAAAGAGACCTACTGTGTCTCCGATGGATGTAGGATGAAAAATCTTTGGTTGTAGTCTCCGATTTGTCCACTGGAGGGCGATCTGTGAGAAGCGCTCCGAGACTTGGCGTCGACTCAGACCAAAAACGACATTCAAAATGGCGCCGCTCCGCGGCGCGTACTGGTATGACTCTGAAGGACCGCCCCCTTCACAATCACCAATGAGTCATCAGCCGTCCTTTCCCCCGCGCGAGGTACGCGCTCTCCGCTCAGCGCGCTGTACAGTATAGGAGAGCAGTACTGAGAGAGCTGGAGAGAGGATTCAGTTTTCTCCTCCCTCCAGCCTGCAGGTGGCAATAGAGAGTGCCGCTGTGCAGTGAGGGAAGGCTACATTTCTCCTTCAGTCTTTATATCCTTGTCACATGACTGGAGGAAGAAGATGTTCCACACACAGTAAGTACAAGGGGGAGAGACAACTTACCTCACATCTTCCCCCTCCATTCCTTACACCCCCCAAACACCCCTCTCTTCCTCACCTCCCTTCTCTTCCCTGGACCCCCCTCCCAGGGGCTGCTGTTAGAATTAATATGCCCCCCCTCCATAGAGTACAGACGTCCCCCCCTCCCCTGTAGAGTACAGATGCCCCCCCTCCCATGTAGAGTACAGATGCCCCCCCTCCCCCCGTAGAGTACAGGTGTCCCCCCTCTCCCCCTAAGAGTACAGGTGTCCCCCCTCTCCCCCGTAGAGTACAGGTGTCCCCCCTCTCCCCCTAAGAGTACAGGTGTCCCCCCCTCTCCCCGTAGAGTACAGGTGTCCCCCCCTCTCCCCGTAGAGTACAGGTGTCCCCCCCCCTCTCCCCGTAGAGTACAGGTGTCCCCCCCCTCCCCCCGTAGAGTACAGGTGTCCCCCCCCCTCTCCCCGTAGAGTACAGGTGTCCCCCCCCTCCCCCTGTAGAGTACAGGTGTCCCCCCCCCTCCCCCCGTAGAGTACAGGTGTCCCCCCTCTCCCCCGTAGAGTACAGGTGTCCCCCCTCTCCCCCGTAGAGTACAGGTGTCCCCCCTCTCCCCCTAAGAGTACAGGTGTCCCCCCTCTCCCCCGTAGAGTACAGGTGTCCCCCCCCTCCCCCCGTAGAGTACAGGTGTCCCCCCTCCCCGTAGAGTACAGGTGTCCCCCCCCTCCCCCCGTAGAGTACAGGTGTCCCCCCCCTCCCCCCGTAGAGTACAGGTGTCCCCCCCCTCCCCCCGTAGAGTACAGGTGTCCCCCCCCTCCCCGTAGAGTACAGGTGTCCCCCCCCCGTAGAGTACAGGTCTCCCCCCGTAGAGTACAGTTGCCCCCCCCTGTAGAGTACAGGTGTCCACCCCCTCCCCCCATAGAGTACAGGTGTCCCCCCTCCCCCCGTAGAGTACAGGTGTCCCCCCTCCCCCTGTAGAGTACAGGTGCCCTCCCCCCATTGAGTACAAACCAGTACTATCATACTGCTGGCAATAATCACATGCTAAAAAAAATGATATGCTGGTTGCACCCAAGTTGATGGATGGACTTGGGTACAATCAGCCTGCCCATACATGGATGGAATCTTGGCCAATCCCTGCTGAAGGGGTCAACATTCAAACCATCTATGACCAGATTAACCCTTTAATGTGTACCAGTCACCAATGTACAACAAAGACATGGACAGGTGACCCAAGGCACAGGCTACCGTCATAACCTGCCTCCAGGCAATGTACTATTACTGCAATTGTAAAATAAATGAGAAGACGGGGGAGGGGGAGGGGTGTTCACATACTGACTGCCTTCCATCACTCCGGGGGAGGGGCAGGAACATGTTATAGTGATGAAGAGTTTTCACCTAGAAAGATTATACAAATGTACATAACACATGAATAGAATGCCAACAGCACTTCACCACTCGCCCACCAGCCTCCGCACTTTTATGTCGGCAGGTTGGCTCGGCTGGGTGAAATCACGTTATATTATGTGATTTCTCTGTGGCCACCGGGGGGCGTGTGCGCTCCCTGCTCGCCCCCGGTGCCGATGTGAGTGCCCGGCGGGTGCGATGACCGCTAGGCACCCGTAAGCGCTCATGACAGCGAGAATCGGGAGCGGTGTGTGTGCGTGTAATCGCACAGCTCTGGTTCTTTCAGGGGGAGAAATGACTGATCGTCTGTTCATACAATGTATTAAGAGCGATCTGTTATTCCCCCTAGTCAGTCCCATCCCCCCCTTCAGTTAGAACACACTTTAGGGAACATAATGAACCCCTTGATCGCCCCCTAGTGTTAACCCCTTGACTGCCGGTGCCATTTTTTACAGTAATCAGTGCATTTTCATAGCACTGATCACTGTAAAAATGCCAATGGTCCCAAAAATGTGTCAAAAGTGTCCGAAGCGTCCGCCATAATGTCGCAGTCCCGAAAAAAATCGCAAATCGCCGCCATTACTAGTAAAAAAAAATAATAAATCATAATAAAAATTTCATAATTCTATCCCCTATTTTGTAGGCGCTATAACTTTTGTGCAAACCAATCAATATAAACTTATTGCGATTTTTTTTTTTTTTTTGCAGAACCTATCACCCCAGGTTGGTTTAGGATGTACAGGGACAGCTGGCAGTTCTGGAGACACTACAAGTCCCAGCATGGCATGATAATCACCACTGGTTGCCCTGCCTTGTATAGGGCAGTCCAAGGACAGCTGGCATCTTTAGAGGCACTACAAGTCCCAGCATTGCAGGATCCATCACCACAGGTTGCTTTGGGTTGTACAGGGACAGCTGGCAGTTCTGGAGACACTAGGTAACAAGAGCAGTATTAGTCTTGGAACGCAGAGCCCAGTGTTTGTATTTTCTGTAATGTCACTTCCGTGACAATATCTGACGGTTTCACTGGTCTGTATTGTCGCAAATCGTTTGCAACGCGTCGCGCATGCGCAGTGCAAAATTTCTTTAGCGCAACGTCACTTCCGGAGCATTCAGTGATGGGGAGCCGAATGTGACGAGACACCATTGGCCCCAAGTCACATGGTATGCTGAACTTCCTGTCTTCAGCTTCCTTTCAACAAAGGGGGGGGGGGGGAAGAGTTTTCAGAGCACACAGGAAGTTGGTGTGCTGTACTCTTCTGCTGTTTCCGGTATTGAAATGTAGCTGGCATGGTGCGCTGGGACTCTTAGTTCCCTATTGAGGACAGGTTGTCCCCAGGTCCTCTCCCAGGTTCAGGGCTCACACCACCTTCTTCTACACACAGGAGGAAGAATCCTGCAGACTGATAGGAATCACAGAGTTCCCATTGTATGATCTCTGACCCCCAACCTCTCCTCATTGTAATGTATGGAGTGTGGAGGAGTCAGATCCTCTGCCAGGTGTTTATTTCCGGCTGTGTCCCCATTGGGGAGGTTTTCCCCTCACTTCCTGTGCTAGTGACCCCCGCTCATGCTCTGACATTAGGGGATCCTCCAAGGACAGAAGTGAGGGGAAATCTCAATGGGGCCCCAGACAACTTCTAACCCTTCCCCCACTGTATACAGAACATAAAGAGACCCTGTCACCACCTGATCACATGGCAGAGAAAAGCTTGGACACTTCTAGGATTTTACAGGTTTTATTTTCCTTTTTTTCCTTTTTATAAATCCATTTCTCTTCTCTTGTGACGTTGAACTTGCTGGGAGATGTGACTCTTCTTGTTGTGAATGGATCACTCTACAGATCTTCTCTGCTTGTGGCTCAAGCCTCGTACACATGACTTTTTTTTTCCGTTAGGAAAACTGCCATGAGAGCTTTTGGCCGGGAAAACCGGCCGTGTGTATGCAGGAAAAAAGCTGGGGAAAAAAAAAGAACCAGCTCTCTTTTTTCCCGCCGGGATTCCTGGCGGTTTTTAACCCGGCAGTTTTCCTATTAGAAACACTGCGGTGGAGCATACACACAGCCGGGATTCCCGACCAAAGCTTTCATGGCAGTTTTCCTGTCGGGAAACCCTGTCGTGTGTAGAAGGAAAAAGTTACAGAGCAGGTTTTCGGTTTTCCCCTCGGTTTTCCCGGCAGGAAACCTGTACGTGTGTACAAGGCTTCATAGTGATCATCCAGGTTGGAGGGGAGGCGGCCATGTTGTACACTCTCTGTAGAATCTCATACCGGGGACAATTAACCAACAAGCCTGTCTGTGGAGTGGGGGGGGGACCGAGACGTGAACTACGGACCCCAGTGCTGTAAGGCAGATGTGCTAACCACTGAGCCGCTGTGCTGCACATACTTCCCCAGGAAGAATCCGTTCCCTAACACGGCCCCCTCCCCCTTACACGTCATAGCCCTTGCCTCTCCTGGGGTCTAATGTTATTCTCTGTTCTGGCCCAGCCCATCAGCCCCTACTTTAGGCACCTGACAACCTTTTATATATCGGGGGTAAAGAGCAATGCCAATGGTACTCGGCCACCAGGACCCGACCTCCCTCCAGGCAGTGGCATCCTGTTCTTCACCTCTATGGCCCTGGGAGGACCAGAGCAACGTCATTGAAGTCACTTCTGGTCCAGGATGGAAGAAAACTTTATTTTTTATTATATAAAGCAAATGGTCAGAATTTTTTTTTTTTGATCTCTTGCTTTTAATGGTAAAGGAGAGATTTGGGGTCTTTTTTGACCCCAGATCTCTCCATAAAGAGGACCTGTCATCCTTATTTCTATTACAAAGGATGTTTACATTCCTTGTAATGGGAATATAAGTGCTGTGGACTCCCTACCCGTGGTCAGTTTTTAATGGGAAAGCAGAGGGACTGTCAGGGACACCAGCGATTTCACACAAAGGAAGCAATTCAAAGAGTACAGGAGACTTTCTCATACAAGTACATTGTACAGCAGCCACATATCAGGAATATGACGTGTAGGGGTAACACATGCTTTGAGTGAGCCTCATACCAACCGTTACATAGTGTTGTGGCCTTCCTTAAAATGATTACGTTTTTATATAGTCATGTGGCCCTTCACCATGCATAGTGTTTTGAAGATGTACAGATGGTCAGATTGATATCACATTAAGCTGAGGAGATCGGATTGTCTGGAACTAGCAGAATATGTTCACTTACCATGGAGCATTTGATGTATGCAGGTGATACTTTGGCGGACATGCTACGGGAGATGCTCAGAGACAGCAGACATGCTACGGGAGATGGTCAGAGACGGCAGACATGCTACGGGAGATGCTCAGAGACAGCAGACATGCTACGGGAGATGCTCAGAGACAGCAGACATGCTACGGGAGATGCTCAGAGACGGCAGAAATGCTACGGCAGATGCTCAGAGATGGCAGACATGCTACGGGAGATGGTCAGAGGCGGCAGACATGCTACGGGAGATGGTCAGAGACGGCAGACATGCTACGGGAAATGGTCAGAGACAGCAGACATGCTACGGGAAATGGTCAGAGACAGCAGAAATGCTACGGGAGATGGTCAGAGACGGCAGACATGCTACGGGAGATGGTCAGAGACGGCAGACATGCTACGGGAGATGGTCAGAGGTGGCAGACATGCTACAGGAGATGGTCAGAGATGGTCTATATCTTATCTATACCTTATCTATTTTATTTTTTAGGGAAGGGGTGTGAGAGGAAAAGGAGAGGTTTTGGGAGTTGGTAGAGGAAGTCAGGAACACACACATACTATATAAGCTATATCTTATCTATACCATATCTATCTTATCTAATTATTTTTATATTTTTATTTTTTTAGGGAAGGGAAGTGAGAGGAAAAGGAGAGGTTTTGGGAGTTGATAGAGGAAGTTGGGAAGACACACATACTATATAAGCTATATCTTATCTATACCATATCTACCTTATCTATATATATATATTTTTTTTGGGGGGGAGGCGGTGAGCAGAAAAGGTGAAGCAATCCTGCAAGGACCCCCCTAGATGTAAATAGAAGAGGGGAGAACCCTTGGGACTGCACTGATCGTGGCTTTGGGTAAATAAATAGACACTTTAGTTTTTTTTTTAAGCCAGCGATCAGTTCGGAGTGAGTGAGAGGGATGGGCTGTAAATTTGGGAAAAGCCATACTTGCCTTCTCTCACTTACCTCATTCAGCCTTGGGTCGTTTGGCTCCTTGACCCTTTGGCTTGCCCTGTGCTGGTCTTTTGCGCTCTTTCAAGACCTCCAGGAGACCTTCAGACACCATCTCTTTGTATTTAGCCCCTTTGCTTGCTCGGGAAGAGCGTCTCTGGGTCCCGGTGGAAGGCTCCTGGGTTGTGGGGATGTCCGTAGGCTGTCCAATGGCTTCGCTCTTCTTGGGCTCTCCTCCCTGGAGGCGATTTACAGCCGACACCAGGTCTGTGTGTATAGCTCTTTTACCTGTGTCAATATCTCTTTTACCTGTGTCAATGGCTCTTTCGCCCCGTTGGGAGGAGTGCCCCAGGTTGCTGGTGGAAGGTTCCTGAGATGTGGAGCTGATGGTGATATCCCTCCTCTTCACTTTGGCGGCTGATCCATCTCCAGTCTTCTTCTTCTTCTTCCCGGATGTCTTTGGGAACCTCACTGGATAATGATAGATGGGCGCCATGGAGAAGGTTGTAGACATGTCCAGAAGCTGTTCAAGCGCCTCAGTCTTCTCAGCCTTTCCTCCCTGGAGAGTCTTCACAGCCGCCATGATGTCCTCCTCTCTCTCCTTCCCAGTGGAGTCCGAAGAGGCGAACTTCAGAAGGAAAAAAGGGTCCGCTGATCCCCAGTTGAAGTGCTGATCCATTTTTCAGGTTGTTGATAGCAGAAAAGGTGAAATATCGCTGAAATATAACAGATATGCGGGAGCTCCCAGTGTCTGTGTCCTCTCAGCTAGCCACCAACTGCCACTTGTGTGATGCCCTGGTGTGAGGTTGTTTACTCCTTTCTGCTGACCTGAGGCGGCCAATGGCATGCTTCCATGGATTCACCCCTTTAAGCCCATTTATATTAAAGATCAGACTTTATATAATTCCTCCCCCAAATATCATTCTCTGGACATACACACAGTAATATTACCATCAATTTATAAAAATCTGAACTTGGCCAGTTTAACCTTTTTTCTGCCGAAGACGGAGTGTTTTTACACTCCTGTTTTCAAATTCATTTAAGGTAATGACTGAAGATCACAGAAAATTTCCAGATATGATATATTTTCTTAAAGAAGAGACCCCGGGAAGTAAAATAATGGTATTTCCAAGTTATGTCCCATAATATTTGCACAATGGTTTTTCAAACGCAATTTTTTTTTTTTACAAAAAATGGCACTAAAGTTAATTTTAAGGCCCCACAACACCATCTATTACCCAAGGTTTTGGTAAAATATTAAATTGTGTGAGCACTGCGCTCCTGAGTACATAAACAAATAATATTTCTGTGCTGCTACTTTAACCACTTAAGACCCGGACCATTATGCAGGTAAAGGACCTTGCCCCTTTTTGCGATTCGGCACTTCGTCGCTTTAACTGACAATTGCGCGGTCGTACAACGTGGCTCCCAAACAAAATTGGCGTCCTTTTTTTCCCACAAATAGAGCTTTCTTTTGGTGGTATTTGATCACCTCTGCGGTTTTTATTTTTTGCGCTATAAACAAAAATAGAGCGACAATTTTGAAAAAAATGCAATATTTTTTCTTTTTGCTATATATATATATATATGCTTTGATACATGTCAAATCGCATCTCAAATCTGCGGCATTTGCCGGCTATTGTCGGCAATGGCACTGTCCTAATCAGTGCAACGCCGCATCTGCAATTTCAAAAAGTAGTTCCTGTACTACCTTTTGCGATTTCGGGCCGCGATTTACATTAAATTGCGGCCAAAATCGCGGTAAAATCACGCATTTTACCGCGATTTTGAATTCGCAGCAGTGTGAACCTAGGCTGAATAATAAAAAAAAAAAAAAATCTGCTCTCGGCCTTCTCCAAATTCCTTTTTGGTTTTGTTGCTGTGATGTGACTTCTTGTTAGAGGGTGGCTACGTTCATTCCCTGTGGTCCCACTACAAGTAAGAGCAGTCACCATTTCTTCCTCACTCCCGAGGTTCACTATGGATGATGGGATATGTAGTATACATAGAATAGTGCACATGACCACAACTAACGTGCACTGCTCATTTATAACAAATGGAAGGGAGGAGGAAAAGGAGATGTTTGGGATCTTACAGAGCATGTTACATGGAGACAGAAAAACACAGTAAGAAATGATTTAATGTAAAATAGATCACACACCCATTAAGTAGTGCATGTGTATGGATTATTATTTGAATATAAGGATATTGTTTCATGTCCCTATAATCTATAGAGGAGGTATAGATTTTTTTTTTTTTTTTAATATAGAGTTCCAACACACTATTTCCATGAACAGGTTCATACAGATGGTTTTTACTTAAGCCCCGGACCATTTTGCAGCTAAATGCCCAGGCCAGGTTTTGCGATTCGGCACTGCGTCGCTTTAACAGACAATTGCACGGTCGTGCGACGTGGCTCCCAAACAAAATTGGCGTCCTTTTTCCCCACAAATAGAGCTTTCTTTTGGTGGTATTTGATCACCTCTGCGGTTTTTATTTTTTGCGCTATAAACAAAAATAGAGCGACAATTTTGAAAAAAATGCAATATTTTTTACTTTTTGCTGTAATAAATATCCCCCAAAAACATATAAAAAAAATGTTTTCCTCAGTTTAGGCCGATACGTATTCTTCTACCCATTTTTGGTAAAGAATTAAAAAAAATCAAAAAAAAAAATCGCAATAAGCGTTTATCGATTGGTTTGCGCAAAATGTACAGCGTTTACAAAATGGGGGATAGTTTTGTTGCATTTTTATAAATTTTTTTTTTTTTTTACTACTATTGGCGGCGATCAGCGATTTTTTTCGTGACTGCGACATTATGGCGGACACTTCGGACAATTTTGACACATTTTTGGGACCATTGTCATTTTCACAGCAAAAAATGCATTTAAATTGCATTGTTTATTGTGAAAATGACAGTTGCAGTTTGGGAGTTAACCACAAGGGGGCGCTGTAGGGGTTAGTGTGTGTTTACAACTGTAGGGGGGTGTGGCTGTAGGACTGACGTCATCGATCGAGTCTCCCTATATAAGGGATCACTCGATTGATGCAGCCGCCACAGTGAAGCACGGGAAAGCCGTGTTTACATACGGCTCTCCCCGTGCTTCAGCCTCGGGGAGCGAACGGAACGGCTATAAATGAATAGCCGCGCCGCCGTCCCGGATCGCTCCCCGAGGGAACCCGCCCACCGCACGCAGCGGGGGGGGGTCCCGATCGGACCCCCCACCCGCTAGAAGGCAAGGACGTATATATACACACGTCCTTCTGCCTGTCCATGCCATTCTGCGGACGTAAATAGTCGTGCGGCGGGCGTTAAAATAACCTTTTAATTATTTTCTATTTCTTCTTTTCAGAATACGCCGAGTTTAATTTTCGTGGCTTGTGAAGTTGTGCTTCTAAAGTTTCCATGTGTGGAAATGTTTTTCTCATGATTACATCCTTTGTCTTCTCCCAGGTCCATTATCATGAAGAAGTGAAACGCGTGGTAGGAGAACCCATGCAGCTTGCACAGAAATTTTGGAAGTTTGATCTCGACAAACCCTAGGAAGCGGTCCCAGTCCACCTGAAGGTACAAGAAAGCTCAAAGCCGGAGAATAGAGATAAGAAAAGGGATACAAAGTAGGGGACATATGCTTTAGAGCAGTGGTCCTCAACCTCAGTCCTCAAGTAACCCCAACAGGCCATGTTTGCAGGTTTTCTTTTATCTTGCACAGGTGCTTTAAATTGGAGTCAATGGCTTGGTATTTTGGACAGCTATTTAATGTAAGAGAAATCCCCAAAACATGACCTGTTGGGGGTACTTGAGGATTGTTGGGGACTGAGGTTGAACCAATGCTTTAGAAGACTATTGTGCTGTTTATGTACATACAAGAAAACAATAACGTTTATTTTATAAGAAAATGTCTCTGCGTTTATGTGAGGACATCAAGGCTTCATGTACACTGGCAGCTCCTAAACTTGAGTTTATAAGCTGTTGGCGTTTTTTTTTTTTTGCCAAAGCTCCTAAACTCACTGTACTCTTATGCCGCATACACACGATCGGATTTCTAATTGAATAAAATCCGATG
The DNA here is from genome assembly GCF_905171775.1 of Rana temporaria. Lineage (NCBI taxonomy): Eukaryota > Metazoa > Chordata > Amphibia > Anura > Ranidae > Rana > Rana temporaria. The sequence continues at coordinate 24,973,845 of NC_053499.1, read as the reverse complement.
GATTTTTTCGTCGGAAATCTGATGAAGCGGACTTTCATTCGTGCCAAAACACTACGACGAGCCGGAAAAAAATGAAGTTTAATGCTTCCGAGCATGCGTCGACTTGATTCTGAGCATCTGATTTTCCTCCGATGGAGTTCCACACAGACGATTGGAAATTTCCCATCGGTTTTTTATCCATAGGAAAAATTTGAAACGTGTTCTATTTTTTTTAAACCGATGGAGAAAAGACCGATGGGGCCCACACACGATCGGTTTGTCCGATGAAAAAACAGTCCATCTGACTTTTTTCATCGGACAAACCGATCGTGTGTACATGGCTTTATGCTTTTATCAGTGTTTAGGTGAGGTTAAACCTCCCTTTCCTGAACATGGAAGAGACACAAGGGTCCCCCCTGAACCCCCCTTTTTTCTTTTATTGGGAATTTTTATTCTGACAGGCGGAAGTATTCAGGCAGCTGCATTGGCGCCCGATTGCTTCCATGTATTCCGTAAATTTAATTGTCACACCTTATATAAGTGGGCCTTGTAAATTGTATTTTGAAAGGAAACAAAAATTAGGATACATCACCAATTCTACCTATTTAGGACCCATTCACATGGGGCAGAGTCCACCAGATCAGCGGGGAATCGGTCCGCTGATCGCCACTGAGCAGGCAGATGGCTTGGTCGTGTCTGCTCTTCTTATAGGCAGTCAGATGTAAAACGGATTGCATGTTCATTTACACCCAATGGTCATCCCATCCAATAGTTGGATGGGCATTGGATTCCCATCGGTCCGTTTTTAGCAGGTAGGATTGGATCGGATGACGGCGGGTGGCAACGGACACATGTCCATTGACACCCATCACTCCATAGAGGGCAATAGAGTCCTTCAGTCAGTTTTTTTTTTTTTTTTTTAGGTGGACACGATTGGACCATCTATTGGTCCGCCCATCCGAAAGGGGACTTACAAATAAGATATTACAAAAATAAAAGAAATCAAGCATATTCAATTGTCACCTTCCACTTTATTTCTTAAATGTCACATTCAAATTTGGTCATTTCACAAGGATTAAAAACGCATTAAAAAAACATTGTTAAAAGGATTGTGTGCAAAATAAGCCAACAGCTTTAAAATGAGACAGAAGTAATTATAACAGAAGTAATGGTTACTGCAGATTGTGTCCCACTTGGTAGACTTATGGAAGGGTACAGGTACCCTCAAAAAAAAAAAAAAAAGGAAAGTGTATGTGTTCCCCTGAGTAACTAAACAGAATAGCGTACTTGCACTTGGCCATAACTGACCATATATGGTGCAAATACTGGTGCATTTCCTCGGCAGGGAGTCCATAGGGGCTGAGTACAGCCAGTCATAGCAATCAATGGCTGTGTGCAGCCATATGCTGCTACTTGCATGTGTACTCATGTTTCAGTTGTACGCCCATACACAGGCACGTGTTTATTCAAGTACTTGTGTGAATGCCAACAGCCATTGACTTCTACAGAGCGACTTAATGCAACACTCCCTGGTTGGGAAAATGCCAGAATTGACACTTTATGGCCAGATACAGCTGTGTGCACGTACCCTGAGGCCCCATACACACCATAGAATCTATCCGCAGATAAATCCCATCAAATGGGTTTCTGCGGATAGATCCTATGGTGTGTACACTCCGTCGGATATCTATCCGCAGATAAATCTCCCCTGGAATGGATTTCCAGCAGATAAATATTTGTCGACATGCACAGAATATCTATCTGCTGGAATCCATTCCAACGGATGGATCCGCTCGTCTGTACAGACTTACCGGATCCATCCGTCCAAAGGGATTCCCCGCACGCGCCGTAATGAATAGACGCATGCGTGGAATTCCTTATATGACAGTGTCGCGCCCGTCGCCGCGTCATAATAGCGGCGACGGCGCGACACGTCATCGGCAGAGGATTTCAGCGCGGATTTCAATGCGATGGTGTGTACACGCCATCGCATTGAAATCCTCTGAAATCTTAGAGAGGATTTATCCGCGGATACGGTCCGCTGAACCGTATCTGCGGATAAATTCTATCATGTGTATGGGGCCTTATAGTGGTGCTAAAGATCAAATTCAAGCAATGACGAAAACCAGTACTATCGCTTGGATCTAGCTGCTAAAATAATCGAGACAACAGAGGACGATTCGGCTCATCATCACTCCCATAACCAAAATAGTTTTGGGCAGACGCTGGCAACAATCGCATGCCAATAAAAAAAAACACACATGTCGGTTGCACCCAAGTCAATGGATCGACTTGGGTACAATCAGCCTGCCCATACTTGGTTCGAATCTTGGCCAATCCTTTCTGAACTGGTCAATATTCAAACCATCTACGGCCAACTTAACCCTTTAAAGTGTACCAGTCACCAATGTACAAAGACATTGACAGGTGAACCAAGGCACAGGCTACCATCATAAACTGCCTCCAGGCAATGTACTATTACTGCAATTGAAAAATAAAAATAAAAAACACGGTGTGTGTTCACATATTAACTGCCTTCCATCACTCCGGGTGACAGGAACATGGTAAAGTGATGAAGAATTCAACTAGAAACAGCATAACACATGAATATAATGCCAACAGTACTTAAATAAAATTCAAGAATCTGACAATGTGAAAACAAAAAACAAAGGGGTGCAAATCTAAAATAGCTAAAACCACATATTTAGAGACATAAAAAAAAAAAAAAAAAAAATACAAGTAGGGAGTAAAAAACAGCAGTGCTTGGGCAGAACAGAGACACATCTGGTGTATAAACTATTACTATGGAAGAAACACACAATATTCTTTACCACTAGATGGCTCCACTGCATGGTTTGCTACATATCAGAAATAATTTAATGGGTGAAAGAGAAATATCAAGTAAAGCTGGATACACACTATACAATTTTCTTTAGATTGTTTTCCTTTAGGATTTACCAAAAACATACAATATGGAGGTAAAACCATAAGCGTTTCAATTTGTATGCAATCCGGCAGGCCCATTGCACTACATGGTTTTGGTAAATCTAAAGGAAAATCAAACAAAAGTTGTATTGTGTGTATCCAGTTTTAGACCTACCCTACATTAACTTTCTAGAACTCTTCCATGGCGCCCTTCATTTAAGAGGGATCTACACCTAAGCCCAAGACGCTACTTCACCCCTTCTTGCTTTTCCCCCCAACCCTCAAGACAAGAAGCATGGACCAGGCTTTTGGAAACCCACACAGTTCTTTCCCATGAGGCAGGATCATCTCCAAAGGTCAAGGGTGCCATCCAGGAAGATGACCCAGAAATTGTAGCTGTGATCTTAAGCGGCTCATCAGATTCCAACTCTATTTGCAAAAAAAGCCAAGTTATGAAACCTACAACATGGGCGTTACCTATTGCAGCATCACCATATTCCCTTGTTCTAGATTTTGTAAAGGCGTGCACTAAATCATGAGCTAGCGATTGTGTCTGTGTTGCTTTCAGATGCACCGTACCTGTACCTTCCTCTTCTGCAGCCAGCACAGAGAAGTATAAGAAAAAAACAAAATAAGCTCCTTAAAATAGCAGCCCGGGGACTACAACCAACCCACAGTGTACTCTACACAGGGACAAGCAAGCCGTTCTAATCATCCTGAACATTTCACTTATGATACAATTATTTGCAGACATCTTATGTCCATGTTATTCATTGCATTGTTTTGTTCCCATTACCAATCTTTAAAAACGTAAAAATTAACGTATTTTGTTGATGCAGAACTTAAAAATCATAAAATCCTGCTTAAAAGAATCCCTCAGTTGGCCTCTCATGGTCCCTGGATCGTCAGGATTAAGAGGTGGCAAGGCCACAGGTACTAGAGAAGAGCAATGCCTGTCCATCAGCTGTGTTCCTCCCCCACATCTGAAACATGCTGGTATCCGATTGGTTGCGATTTCTGTCGGAGAAGAACTGTGAGCAGGAGGACAATGAGCAGAAAGAGGATACATCCACAGGCTACCAATGCGATAATGACTTCTGAAAAAAAGAAGGAAGAAGAGCGTAGATAATCAGATTCTGGATTTGACCGACTGTACACAACGTAGCTTATCAATAGTAAAGACGCATGATTTTGGGAAGGCACATGCAGCCCTCCTATTAGTATCCCTGATACTAAAACAAGTTCATTCAAACTCACCTGCTTTTACATGTTTTAGCAGTTAGTACCCTGTGTACAGACCACGATAATCAAGGCTGCTGAGCCCCGATTACGTGCCACTGTCATCTGCAGCTCTCCTCTCTCCCTCAGCTGGTGAGTGTGTGTGTCTTCCCCCACCTTCTGCGCCGTACGTAACAGCACAACAGCTAATTTTTTACGATCAGCTGTTATGTTGGCAAGACGGCGCCTGCGCACAATAGCCAAATGAAGACATTTTTCAGTCAGATCGTGCCGACGCACATTCATGTAGGTGAGGGGCGGAATTTTAATATGAAGGGGCGGATGTTTTCATTGATGCCCAGCGCTGAAAATAATTAACGTTTAGCTAGCTAAATAGGGCCTCCAGGAAGAATAGCAAATAAAGATTTGTTTGGCATATTTAAAAATTCCGCCACCATCTTTGCAGCACTGGCCATCGTTAAAAACATCTGCCCCCTTCATGTTAAATTCCACCCCTCACCTACATGCACAATCCGACTGAAAAATGTCTTTAGTCAGCTATTGTGCACAAGCACCGTCTCGGCGTCACAACAGCTGATCGTAAAATCAGCTGTTGTGCCATTATGTACGGCGCATGCGCTATTCGATAGCGTGCACTTCGACAGAACACCTGCTCCATAGAGAGACGGTCACAATCTCCTGCTGTGCGAATTGGATGTGGGGAAACTACTGCATCCAATTCACAATAGTGTGAACCCAGCCTGAATCTTTTCAGATCTTAACTGCTTTATAGATGCTGGTTAGATTTTTATTTAAAGAATATAATATTACTGTGTTTTGACCTTTACCATTCTCCAAAAATAGCTTTATTAATGTATTTTGAAGCGCCACTGCGAACGGACTTAGGTTTTTTGGACTCATTTTATCCGTTTTAAAGTAGCTCAAGTCTTGCCCTCTTTGCAATCATTTAATTGCATGTATTACCATATGCACTTATCACTTTCCTTTAGCACATATTCAGGTTCAAATGCTAACAATATGGTGGATTCTTTCAAATCAGTGATTTACCAAAAATTGTTGACCTCAGTAAATGCACTTAGAGGTTTTATTTGTAGGAATTTAATTTATGGTGGAGGACACGGCATATTCTGTGCACAAGGGTCAAATAGCTTGATATTAAGTACTGCAAGAATATTCAAGATTTAAGCCCCCATCTACCCATCCCATCCCCCCCCCTTTTATTGCCTTGTATAGCATTTTTCTATATACATCAAGTCTGTGTCCAGATCCCTTACCTGCGTCTCTGCAGACGTGGCCCTGCCAACCGGTCCCCCCAATAGTCCCATCACACCAACACATTGTCTGTAAATCTCTACTGGATCCAGAGGACACCGGTACTATACTGCCATTAGTACGTATCCAAGTCCTGAAGGCAGTGATGATGACACGCAACAAAAAGGACCCTGAGTACCTCCTCCAGCGGCGACAGGTCCAGGCTCACAGTTGCAGCTCTGATATAAACACCATCTCCCCACCCCTTTATCTGAGCATTACAGAACTACTCTTTGGTCATTGGGCAGCCACTGATGATGCATCTCCTGCACAAGTGCACAGAAGTTACATCACCCCCGACCCCAATCTCATAATGGCTAGAATGTGTTTTTTTCACTTTAAAAGTACTTAACTCCAAGCAAAGAAGGTGTAGTTAACACTTCTAGCAATAGGACGTTTTCCCTGTGTATAGGTTTATGCGTGGCTCTAGTACAGATGTCTCCAAACTATGGCCCTCCAGTTGTTCAGGAACTACAATTCCCATCATGCCTATGAATGTCAGAGTTGTACAATGCCTCATGGGATGTGTAGTTCCACAACAGCTGGAGGGCCTTGGTTTGGAGATCCCTGCTCTAGTACATCAGAACAGCCCATCTTGTTTTCCCTTCTGTGTTGAATCTTGCCATTCTGCTTTGTTGCAATCTGGAAGAAAATAAAATCTGAAGATTGATAGGACTGGGTCTGAACCTCCAATACCTAAAAGTTAGCACCCTGTGGACTCCGGCTCAATAAGCTAGAAATGTCCAGCACCAAGAGCAGCTCAGGCTCTCTGGCCATGCATCTGTAAACAGAATGACAGCAGAGAGGGAAAAAATAAAAAAATCAGGGTGATGGGCTAATCAATCTGATGCCTCTCCATCACCCCATTACACCCCGGTGGGCAGGAAGGTGATCAAGCTGAGTGTGTAACTAACAGATCACTAACCTGTCTCTGCTGTTTATATGGAAAAAATAATAAACAAGCTAAAAACATCAATAGTCAATTGCGATCCATATATGCGCTTCAGCAGTTTGGTGTTCAGTTTTAAAGCCGCAGTAAAGTCTTGTGAAAAAAATAAATAAAAAAAAAATAAAAGTTCTCTCCTGCAAAGCAATATCATAATGTGCTAGTACGCACCACATACAAAGCTAAACACACCAGGATAAGTGTCCTTATTTTTGTATTAAAGCTTTGTAAATTAAGCTTTTTTTGCCTTTTATTTAGCTGTCAAACCATATACTCTTAGTTTGTGGTGTTGCTCACCTGTATCTTTGGTTGAACTAGGGAGCTGACATTCTTTCTCCCAGTCCTGAGGGATCACCTGCTGCAACAAATCATGGAACTGGTCTAGGGGGCAGCTGTGTACACAGCCTGGGAGTGTCAAGTTGTAAGGTGGTTGGCTGCTGTCATTTCTGAAGTACATCTCCACTGTAAAGTTCCTGTAATGTAAAACAGAAAAAAAAAAAAAACCCACCCATTACAGATAGAATGACAGAAGTTGAAAAGACTGGAAAACCGTGCAACATATGACCAACTTGACAGGTGCCACTCTGACACCAAAAATGCTAGTTGCTAGGCTGTCACGCTGAGACTCTGGTTCCAGAATTCTGAGCTAGAACAAATATATGGGTAAAGATGTCCTACTTTTTTCTGGACTTTTCTGTACAGCATATTTGTTCCATGTCAGCGATTACAGAAAAAATAAAGGAGCCAAAAGGTCCAGCACAACAGCTAGTAGATTAATGCAATTAGGAGAAGATCAGCAGTGGTAGTCCATGTATTTTTTTCATGATAGATTTAGGCTAGGTTCACATCACGATTTTAACATCCGATAAATGGACCGTTAAATCGGATGGAATCGTATCTGACAAAATCGTATGAAAATCAGACAGACAGTCATCCGATTTAGTATGATTTAGATTGACAATAGAAAAAAAAAAAAAAAGCGGACACAATTTTAACACAAAATCGGACACGATTTCAATACAATTTCAAATCCGGACCAAAAAATGTGGTCAAACACGTTTTTTGATACGATTTTAAATCGTATCAAATCGTATGCGGATCAAATTGGATGCACTTGGGGACCTAAATTAATGAATGGCAGTGAATGGATACGTTTTGCCATACAGATTTGGACGATTTAAAACCTAAAATCGTGAGAAAAAAAAAAAAAAAAAAGGATGACAAAATCGTGGTGTGAATGCACCCTTACAATAAAAAACAGTCATCTTCCATTAGTCACCATATAGGGTGCAGGTTAAACCCTTGCCAATTACATAGGGGCTTGTTCGAAGGTGCAAATACTCATGAGGGTGTGGGTAAAGAGCGGCCTCTAGTGGGCAAAGGCAAAATGTACAGGAACCTGTGAGATGGCTCAAACTTATTCACCATCACACATATACCGATACCAATACTGGAGGGCCGTAGTTTGAGGACCCCTGCTCATAATGGACATTTAAGCAGTGCATTTTCTGGATGTGCTGTCCAAAAGTAATATTACTACCGTATTTGCCGGCGTATAAGACGACTGGGCGTATAAGACGAGCCCCTATTTTTCCAGGAAAAAAAAAATGGTTTTGGGATATACTCGCCGTATAAGACTACCCCTTCCTACTAGTCTTTCTGGAAGAAAAGGGGTAGCCAGAACAACCGCTGACAGAAACAGGCTTTTTTCAGATCTCACTGTGCCATTACATTACATGCCTCCACTGTGCCATTACATTACATGCCTCCACTGTGCCATTACATTACATGCCTCCACTGTGCCATTACATTACATGCCTCCACTGTGCCATTACATTACATGCCTCCACTGTGCCGGCCAAGACAATCTCCCTACCTTACTTTCTTTTCAGATTTTAGCTTCCAGGCTGCTAGCATCCATGATTCAAAAGCCGCGCCTCCTCCTCAGACTGTTCCGTGATAGGCGGAACACTAAATTTCCCAGCAGGGCCTCTGTTCAGTGTTCCCCCTATCACGGATGTCCTCTCGTGCGGGGATGAGAAGGCATCCGTGATTGGCGGAACACTGAACAGAGGCCCTGCTGGGAAAATGAGTGTTCCGCCAATCGCGGAACAGTCTGAGGAGGAGGCGTGGCTTTTAAATCATGGATGCCTGCAGCCTGACGGAGACAGGTACCGGCGTATAAGACGACCCCCGACTTTGGATGCATTTTTTTGCATCCAAAAGGTCGTCTTATACGCCGGAAAATACAGTATGTAAAAAGAGGACATCAGTTGAAAGTATTGAATGTTTTTTGTACAGTTTTTAGTAACACTTAAAAATACATCAAAAAACTAAAATTGCATTTGTATATAGAAAAGTCAGAAAAAAGAAAAGAAAAAAAACACTTGTATGTTTATACCCAGAGTTCTCTTCATACAGCTCAAATATATGGCACGATGCATATGGAGCCTGTTTCCCATTAGACACATCCAGAGCCATCTGTAAAGCACCCAGTGTGGTGTCATGCTAAAAAAATAAAAAGGAAGGTGTAAAATTTAAATATATATTAAATATTATTCATATTTTTCCTTTTCCATTGTATTGGTCTGGTATTGGGGTTAAAAAGATTTTTTCACTAAATAAAAGAGAAGAAGATATTTCCACTTAGCTTTCCATTTAGATAGACAGAGATATGGTAGATTTGGGTATACGGTTTGCCTGCCAGTCAGAAAGATCTATGAACCAGGGTTCCCAGGTCAGCCCCATTTGTAGACATAATAAATGGATGCCAAACATCAAGGTCTATATACCAAGTCATTGAGAATCTTCATGCAATAAAACATTTTTTTTTGATAAACGATTTAATACTTAAACTGCTCGTCAGGTTTCTCATTTTGGGGTCTGTGTCCCATTGGGGAGAGATCCCCTTTCTTTGGTCCTAGAAACACGACAGGATTTGTTCCATAACATTTAGGATTTCTTTTTAAATGTTCTGTCCTAGCGTCAATGGTCAAAAGACAAATATTATTTCTCCCAACAGAAACTATCATGGGTTCTTCTAAACAATTACCACTCACTCTAAGGCTTGATTCACACCTATGCATTTTTAGTGCTTTTTGCATTTTGCAGATTTGCACTACAGAACGTGTTCCATAGGAAACAATGTTAAACGGACTGTAGTGCAAATCTGCAAAATGCAAAAAGCACTAAAAATGCATAGGTGTGAATCTAGCCTTAAAGATTTTTTTTTTTTATTATTATAGTTCACCTTTTAAACAAAATAAAAAGTAATAAAAGTACTGTATTATGAGATGAAAGGTGAAGCATAATGTACATTTATATTCACAGGAAACCTGTAGAGTGAAGAAAAAGAAAACCACCGTCCATTGCTGTTATAACTTACGGATGAGTATGCAATGAGCTTAAGGCCACTGGTGGCATTCTGTGCGGCTGCCGTTATATTCTCCAGGATCTGTGCCACCAAGACTCCTAAAAAAAAAATGCTCAGTTAGCTATGAAGAATGACTTACCTCCAGGATGGTGGACATTAAAGAACAGAGAGTGGAGACTTCATAAGGTTTTGTATGCAGTTTTATATGCATAATGTTTTCGTTTACATATTATGTACATTTTTTGGGTCAGATACATATGTACTTTTCATAAGCGTTGCGTTTCCTATTTTTTTGGGTAAGAGTTTGGCTTAAGAGGAGTTGTAAAGCCTCAAGGTTTTTCACCTTCATGCATTAAGTTGAAAAACCTTCTGTGCTGCAGCTGCCCCCCAGAGCCCACCTTTTTTTTACCCGAACCAGATCGTTACAGCGCCGAGCACGAGCCCAGCGGCTCCAGCCACTGTCTCCATCCTCATTAGATAGACTGATAGCAGCAGGAGCCATTGTCCCCCGCTGCCGTCAATCAAATCCAGTGACAAACGCAGCAGTGCCCCCAGGGACTGCGGGACTCCGTGGTGGCACCCGATGAAGAGCAGGAGTGCCGACAGGACACCCCAGAAGTGGAGGATCAGGGCGGCTCTGTGCAAAACCCTTACCCGTATAACATGTTTTATTTTTTCAATATTTTTATTGAATTCAAGTTTAAGAGGTACAAACAAGGTAATGGAGGTTCATGGATTACATCAGATGAACAAGTATATGCAAAATGGCGATTTTTTTTTTTAAATAACAAACAACCTTTACAAATCACTTTAATACGTTTTGAATCACTTCTAGGAGTTGGCTAGCAACTCATTTAGGACCAATTGTTTTTGTATGTTTACATACTAGATTTGATTGTGCAGATTAAATATTCGTACACTCAATAAGATTGCCTGTCCATTCCCAAAAGCTGTACAAGGGGGTTTTCCCTTTAAAACGAATGGTCTGACCTCACGTATTGGCACTTCCCCACAAGCTCACAGACCAGCTGCAGGCACCAAGATTTGACAGCCAACACAGGTTTAGCGGGCCTAACCAGATCACAGCAGCTGCCTTTGGCTGGTATTACATGGCTGCTCTGTGAATGTCATCTATGATGCAAACCACATACTTCAATGTAAATGTGCTATTGTTTTTATTCCAATAAAATGTATTTACCTTTCTAACTGATGATCCTGTGCCCTTGTCTTATATTCTGTATAGGCCAACCAGGTCTGTTCTGCTTCCAAAAGGAGATTTCCCCCCAAATCTGGGGATACTAATAGCCAGTGATTAAGTTTCTATTGCAAAAAGAAGTGGGGATAAAAAGGCACCTTTGCTGGGTACCTCTGTATAGCAGAAATCAGGGGGATAGAAAACCATTCATGAATATATTCTAGGGTGGATGGGAATACAGAATGGTGACCCACTTCCATAATCTAGGGACAAAGTCAAAGTGAGGCAAGCTTGAAGGAAAGGTCATTCTATGGGATCCAACATCTTGGTAGTAGAGGGAAGCCAAGGCACAGGAGTTCAGGATGTGAAAGAAGCATGTCGCCTCCCGTCCGTCTCCCCCAACCCCCCCCCCCTGTTGTGTTCTGGGAACACTCGGCTCCCAGAGCATAGCGGGAGCCAATCAGCAGGCGCAGCTCGACTCGGGCATGCGCCATAGGGAACCGGGCAGTGAAGCCGGAGTGCTTCACTTCCTTGTTCCCTCACCGAGGATGGCGGGGGACAGCAGAGTGACGAGCGACGGCGCTGGACTCCAGGACAGGTAAGTGTGCGGATATTAAAAGTCAGCAGCTGCAGTATTTGTAGCTGCTGACTTTTAATATATATTTTTTCAGCGGACATCCGCTATAAGGCTTTGTGTTGGTTTATGTAAATATATGGTTTGTTAAACAAGATGTTCTCCCTTATTTGACGTTCAGATGTTCACTGTTCGTATTCCATTACTGTATACTGATTTACCCCTGCTCTATACTTGTACCTATGGGACTTAGGATTTTTGTACTCACTGTAAAATCCATTTCTCTGAGTTCATAGACGGACACAGCCTTCATTGACATTAGGGTTATGCTTCTTCCTACCAGGAGAGAGCATAACCCTAATGTCAATGAAGGCTGTGTCTGTCTATGAACGGAAGAGAAATGTAAACCGTATGCAGCTTAATACTACATTGTATAATTTGATTGATATTTAAACTATTCTCTTCTAGTCATCTTTTTCGCAATAAAAAATCGTTTTTGAAAAATAAAATTCTAAAGCCTCATACACACGATCGGACTTCCATCTGACTTTTCCGTGGATTTTGCTCTGAATGGGCGTTAGCCGTGAACTTGGTATTCATACACACACGGCAGGAACACGAGCGTAGTGACGTAATAGATGTACTATGTGGTTTTTCTGCTCTTTACCGCCACCCTTTGGACAACTTCTGCTATTGTTGTCCGATCTTTAGCATTGGTTCTGAGCATGCGTGTTTGTACTTTGGACTTTAGTCCGAAGGATTTGTGTACACACGATCGGATTAGCTGAGGTAGGACATTTGTTTCCGGAAAGTTTGTCTGTTCTGACAGCGAACATTTGTCTGATAAAAAAAAAAAAAGTTTGTCCGATGGAGTGTACACGCGGTTGGATTGTCCGCTAAAACAGATCCGGACAATTGTGGTCAAAAAGTCTGATCGTGTGTATGGGCCTTTTGGCTGTGTGACTTACCTCCCTGTAAACGAGCTTTATTCTTCTGTTCAATAATCCCAAACAGGAACCTGAAGCTGAAATCCTTTAATTCACTCAAGCGTGCCACAACCTCTTCTGTTGCCCAGGAGGGGAGACTCAGGTTATGCTTTGCCTAGGACAGGGCAATCAAAGTCAGATATTACTATTAATATACTCCATGGGTTAGCAACCCAGTGGCAAACAATGTCTTTGTGCTGGCATTTGCGAATACTGGCTAGAATTAACCACTTAAGACCCGGACCATTATGCAGGTTAAGGACCTTGCCCCTTTTTGCGATTTGGCACTGCGTCGCTTTAACTGACAATTGCGCGGTCGTGCGACGTGGCTCCCAAACAAAATTGGCGTCCTTTTTTTCCCACAAATAGAGCTTTCTTTTGGTGATATTTGATCACCTCTGCGGTTTTTATTTTTTGCGCTATAAACCAAAATAGAGCGACAATTTTGCAATTTTTGCTATAATAAAATATCCATTTAAAATATATATATATATATATATAAAAAAAAAAATAAAAAAAATGTTCCCCCTCAGTTTAGGCCGATACATATTCTACCTATTTTTGGTAAAGGAAAAAAAAAAAAAAAGCAGTAAGCGTTAATCGATTGGTTTGCGCAAAATTTATAGCGTTTACAAAATAGGGGATAGTTGTATGGCATTTTTTTTATAATTTTTTTTTTTTTACCAATGGCGGCGATCAGCGTTTTTTTTTTCATGACTGCGACATTATGGCGGACACATCGGACACTTTTGACACATTTTTGGGACCATTGTCATTTTCACAGCGAAAAGTGCTATAAAAATGCAACGATTACTGTGAAAATGGCAGTGAAGGGGTTAAGTGTGTCCTAGGGAGTGGTGCTAACTGTAGGGGGGGCGTGGCTGTAGGCATGACGGCACTGATCGTCTTCCCTCTATCAGGGAACAGACGATCAGTGTCACTGCCAGACGGAAGAACAGGGAAGGTGGGTTTACGCACACCTCCCCGTTTTTCAGCTCCTGTGACCGATCGTGGGACACCGGCAGCGATCGGGTCCCGCGGTCATGGAGCTTCGGACCGGGTCGCGAGCACACCGCCGCTGGTGCGCTCGCGACCCACGGCTGGGCTCTTAAAGGGGATGTATATATACGTCCCTGTGCCCAGTCGTGCCATTCTGCCGACGTATATCGCCGTGCGGCGGTCCTTAAGTGGTTAACAGATAATTAGGCTGTCAATAACAAAGTGTGGCTCATTCACCTTTCTGTCATCACTGAAAACCCTCTGGGCAACTTAAGACTTTGTCATGCTGTATGGAAGAAGCCTGCATGATTGTCAGCAGCACTCTGTGTTCCTAGGAGTACAGCATTTGGGACTGATCTGAGGTCTGATAGTGTAGGAAATAGGGATGAAAATGTTTTGCGTGTGCACAGGTTAATTAATTTGTGCACTCAAAGCTGTATTTCTAATGGCAAGATCATCCCAATAATTCTATAAGAGTATAATAATTAAGGAGTTTTATCTTAACAAACTAAGACTACAATGCACCAATGTTTACTGGCATGTTAGTTGCCCAATGCTTGTAGACATGACACTAAAGCCAGCCATATAGATGGATCAAATCCTGGCTGGTTCAGCAGGGATCAGGTGAGATGCAATCTATGGGCAGGCTGGGCCACAGCCCCTAGTAGTAATTATGTTCTACTGGCTGGGCAGGTTCCCTGTCAGCAGAACATAATAGCTCTGTGGGAGAGAGCCACAGTCAATGTTAATGGGGGGGGAGCAAGCGATTTGCTTTCCTACCACCTGGTCATTTATGGCTTACCTTAATGTGGAAAAGGCCGCTAACCCCCTCTGGGTAGGAACAAAAATTGTCTCTAGACAGCTGCACTCTGAACAAATTGTAGCCTTTATTAAAAAAAAAAAATAGGACAGCACTACAAGTCACAGCAAAATAAAATAAAACCTGACTTCTGACGCGTTTCGCACTGAAACTAGGACTCCAGGAAAAGCAAATATTGCCTAAATACAAGAGGCATGTGTATTCTTATATGCATCTCGGTGTGCTTTGTGTATTTCTTCCAAATGGGTGCATTAATTCAGTGTGAAACTTTGCCTCTGAAGAAGCTTTCTGTAATAGAGACGGCTCACCATGTGCAGAGTAGATGGTCCCATCTTCACCCCACACCAGTCGTTTTCCTCGGGCAACCTGTAGCAGGTACTCACCAATCTGTCTATCTCCTTCTCTATTCGCTTTTAGGCTCCATTCACATCTAGGCGTTTTCACGCCAGACGCTCGTGCCGCTGGAGGGGAGATTTCACATTGGTGTCTATGGAGATTAGGGTTGTCCCGATACCACTTTTTTAGGACTGAGTACAAGTACCGATACTTTTTTTCAAGTAGTCGCCGATACCGAATACCGATACTTTTTTTTAATGTCATGTGACTGTTTTCAAACCACAATACAGACCAAAGATATTTTCTTTAGAATTATGAAGAACTGGTACATCATGGTGTGGGGCTGTTTTTTAGCATACGGTACTGGAAAACTACATATCATTGAAGGAGTGATCACTGCCAGTGCCACCTATCAGTGCAGCTCATCGGTGCCAGTGCCCAAAAGTGCAGCTAGCCAGTGCCACCTATCAGTGCAGATCAGTGCCCATTAGTGCATCAGTGCAGGGAGGCAGCTTATTAGTGCATCTCATCAGTGCCACCCAATCAATGCCAGTGCCACCTATCAGTGCCATCCATTTATGAGTGCCATTCAATCAATGCCAGTGCCACCTATCAGTGCCATCCAATGGTGCCATCCAATTTGTGCTCGATGTCAAAAAAAAAAAAAAAAAAAAAAAAAAAGTATTCTATTTTGGTATCGGGAGTATTTGCGCGAGTACGAGTACTAGCGCAAATACTCGGTATCGGTCCCGATACCGATACTGGTATCGGGACAACCCTAATGAAGATGGTTCACATCTCACGCCGAACCGCCTGAAAAAAAAGTCCCAGACCCTTTTTTTCAGTCGGCATTGGCGTTCGGCCATAGACAACAATGTGTTGTAAAAAAAAAAAAAAAAGACCCGTTTTGTCGCGGCAAATCGTGGGTTAAATACGCCGCAATTTGTAGCAGCAAAATACGCCGCATTACAGTGTGAATGCAGCCTTAGAGGATCCCTGAAAACCCTCCTCTTCAAAGAAGCCTATCCTTCCCACACCCAACAACTGTATTTTCATTTGAGTCCATCTGATCATCTCCCACAGCCAATTACCCTTTGTTCCACTTGACCCTCCCTTCTAGATTGTAAGCTCTAACGAGCAGGGCCCTCTGATCCCTCCTGTATTGAATTGTATTGTGACTGTACGGTCTTCCCTGATGTAAAGCTCTGCGCAAACTGTTGGCGCTATATAAAACCTGAATAATAATAATTATATCTGTGTTTTGCAAAGGTGTTTGGTGCAATCACATTGGATTCATATCCTCTGTGGCCCAGAGTTCAGCTTTAACATTAACAATATTGTTTTGTGCACTGACCTCACAAAACAGGATGTCGGAGATTGTCCACACAGATTCCAAGGAGCAGTCAGACAGTCCCGTCTCATTTGCTACCATTTGCATGAATTCCTGTTTAAAAAAAAAAATATTTTTGATAATAAATAAATTTACACACACACAATTTATGAGCAGTAAAATAGAATAGGCTTCTCTGGCTTGGACAATTCCTTCCCTCCATGACCTTACCAAATTGTCTCTTGTCATGTTGATATATTCTGGAGAGTGCCGTGTCTCCTCCTGCAGTTTTTTATATTTCGGACATGAAAGTAATGGAAACTTCAGGAGCTGTTAAAAAAAAAAAAAAAAAAAAAAAACACACACCACACATAAATACACGTGAAAGTGGCTGAGTGGCGACAAGCTCTACATTGTCAGTCCCATGTTGATTATTACTTACTCGCTCTTCAGAATCTGGCACTGTATGCACTGGGATAGGCTGCCAGGTGAGGTTTGAATGGAATACCTGGGAGCCTTCAGGTGGGTAGAGACCCGCCAGGTTGGCCTCAGCGCTCATTAGTGTCCGATCCACATCTGTACTCCTTACATAGATCTGATTAAAAGTAGGACAGTAGGGTAGATGAACAGAAGCACCAAATCACCACAACATTTCTGGGCTAGAAATAATAAAGATGACTTACTTAAAATTAACCTGACTTGTCCTAAAATGCACAACAGTGCTGAAGTGCAGAAACCACGTGGTTCCCACAAAAACCTGTGTTAATCCTTAAAGTCATTTTAAAAAAGGTAAGTTTTTACCTTAAAGGCATTTGTGCATTAAAAGTTCCACTTATTTTTGTGTCTATTAAAAGTCAGCAGATACAAAAAAAAAGTGTAGCTCCTGACCTAATAAACACACGCCCATCTGCCTCATGGTCCAGTGATGCAGCCGCCCGAAGCCTCGCTTTTCGACATTGCAAGTGTGGGAACCCGGCTGTGACAGCTTGCGGCTCCACAGGCGGATACACACTATGCATACGCGAGACATGCATTCTTCTGGGACCTGTGACATGTCCCTGAAGATTGCAGGGGGGGGGGAAGCAATTCTGCTTGAGCCTTGGTGGATCGAGCAGAAGTGGAAGCAGGTACCTGTCAAAACTAGATATCTGTGCTTAAAGCGGAACTTTGCTTTAAGATATAAAACATAAAAATAACCCCCCCCCCCCCACGTCCCCAGCCCCTCCTAAATACTCGCCCGACCACAATCTGGATCCAGCACTTCTGCAGCAGCTCTTCTCCCCTTGGCTCTCACAGGCTTGCTGTCAATCAAAACCTGTGATCAGAGAATGGGGGGGGACGTTGGATCGGTAGAGCAAGCATGCACAAGTGCACCCCATAGGAAGCAGCTTCTTATGGGGGCATTAGGCAGGGGTGGGAGGGTCTAGTAGGAGCCAGGAGTACCAGTGGGGGACCCCAGAAGAGGGGGGGGGATCAGGGCTACTCAGCACAGAGCAGGCAAGTATGACATGTTTATTATTTTTTGGAATAAAAAACAAAGCTTTACAATCACTTTAAATTAAGACCTGTGTCCCTGCGCAGTCCCCGTAGTCCTAGGACCAGGCTTGGAGGCTCAAGTCAAGATTAGGTACTGAACTTGCTGGTGTTTAGACATGTCTCTCGTTCAACTTTCAAGCACAAAAGCCCCCCACTGCCCACTGAAAAGCTAAAATAAAAAAGGATAGGGCCTTAACACTGGGAGGGGTGAAACCTAAATGTAAGACATCAAGGACCTGCGTTTTTAATATTTAACTAGTTTGTCTATTGAAGTATAACTTTGAATACTATTAACATCAATATGGTTGTGATCATACAACTTTATCGCTGAGAGAAATCATGAGAAAGTGATTTTGAGATATACATCACATTTAGTGTACCAATTTTAAATTATTTATATTGTAGAATACTCCTCCTCCTCCTCCAATGACAGTAAGCCTATGAGGAAGGACCATTTCAGTCCGAAACATGTCAGGTGTCATTGATCCTAACATGTACTCTCCCTAGCCCATCAATGCACACAGGGTAGCTGAGAAACTTGTTAGGTTAGTATTAAGGCATCAATTATTTGCTATTAACATTGGACTCGTGTCATATATTGTATATTTGTCTATACCATTTTATTGTCTATACCAGGGGTGCCCAACCAGTGGCCCGCAGAGCCCTCTGATGTGGTCCACGACCTCCTACTCTGGCATGGAACAGAATAGAAGACTGTTATTAAAGGTAAGTTTATTACTAAAATCACAGTGTATATGGGCATATCTGTTCTGCAGTGGTTACTAGGCTGCTTTCAAAGCTATCCGCAGGTGCAGAGCAGTGCACCTGCGGGTTACCTGCACTGTGCCATAGGCCCCTTTGACGCGGTCAGTCCGACCCAATTGGACTCTTCATTCACCTCTAAGGAGTAGCAGATGTACCTCCAATCCGATCCGCCAAAAAAAAAAAAAAAAAAAAAAAAAAAAAAAGGAAGTGTAGAGTGGGCTGCCATCCACCCGTTCCGCTCATTGTGGCCCGCGACTGGTTACCAAGTCGCTTAGGTGGCCCTCGCTCTTCAAAAGGTTGGGCACCCCTGGTCTATACAATTTTCATTGTGTAAACTTAAAAATGTTAACTTGTACCCTGTCTGCCTTCTAAAATCCTGAGGGGGGGGGGGGGGGGGTCACACTGCCTCGAGCACTAGGTTTTTTTTCTTGGACGTCAAGGACCTGTGCGCAACCTAGTTCATTTTATATAAAGCTTGGGATCCAAACACCCAGGTTTCTAATAGTTCACATTTCTCGCCAACACCATTAATCAGTATCGAGGAGTACTTGGAAAAAAGTATCGGTACTTGTACTTGGTCTTAAAGTGGTAGTGCAGCCCTAATTATAATAAAGTGATAATAAAGTGATAATATGTGGTAAATTTAAATACATTGTCGTTAAGACTGCTAAAAAAATAAAATAAATGAATCACACTTCTGAATGAGCCTCTGGAGGGTGCTGCCAGGAACACAGAGGGCCAGATTCAGATACAATGGTGTATCTGTCCGGCCGGCGCAACGTATCCTAGATACGTTACGCCACTGTAACTTTGGGCGCAATTTCCGTATTCAGAAAGAACTTGCGCCCTAAGTTACGGCGGCGTAACGTATGTGGGCCGGCGTAAGCCCGTCTAATTCAAATGGGGATGTTGGGGGCGTTGTTTTATTTAAAAATGGCTTGACCCCGCGTATTTTACGTTTTTTGCCGTTCGTGAAAACATCCCAGTGCGCATGCTAGAAAATCCGCAGCAAAACGTCATTGCTTTCGACGTGAACGTAAATTACGTCCAGCCCTATTCGCGAACGACTACGCAAACGACGTAAAATTTTCAAAACTCGACGCGGGAACGACGGCCATACTAAACATATGATACGCCGCACATACCCCTCATATAGCAGGGGTAACTTTACGCTGGGAAAAAGCCGAACGCAAAAAAAAAGCGCCGGGCGGTCGTTCGTTTCTGAATCGACGTAAATAGTAATTTGCATATTCCTCGCGTAAACAAAAACGGAAGCGCCACCTAGCGGCCAGCCAGAAAATGCAGCCTAAGATACGACGGTGTAAGACACTTACACCTGTTGGATCTTAGGGATATCTATGCGTAACTGATTCTCTGAATCAGGTGCATAGATACGACCGACCGCACTCAGACATACGACGGCGTACGGGGCTTTAGTCTATCATTTTACTACCATGTTGTCTCAGGGCGTTTTAGGATTTGTTCTTTGTACAGAAGCTTTATAAACTGGTTAACATTTTTGAATTCATGAAACAATAAAAACATTGAAAGATACATTATTGTCTTTATGGACGATTTCTTACCTCATGTCGGTTGTATGATTCATTAAGGAATCCTTTGTATCGTTCTCGCAATGCCTGTCCCAAACCCCAGTGCTGCTTCATCCCAATCTGAAAGAAGAGTGCAAAAACTGTGCACATCAGACTACCCATCACACACAAACTAAATCATTGATAAAATCATATACTTTAAAACGGGTTGACAGCCGTACCAGTAAAAAGATTTAACACACTGCAAAAGCCCAACTCTAGGTGGGCAGTCTAGACTGACTAGAGCACAAACTACAGTGCTGTTTAAGCTCTAAAGCCTCATACACACGCTCAGAGTTTCATGCGGACAAAACATAGGACTTTTGCCTGAAGGGCGTTGGCCAGGAACTTGTCTTGCATACAAACGGCTAAGAATTGTCAGCCAACAAACACAAAACTAGATGTTTTATCAGCTCTTTAGCACCACCCTTTGGGCAACTTCTGCCAATGTGTTATGGTGAGCATTGCTTCTGAGCATGCGTGTTTGTACTTTGGAGTTTTGTCCGACGGACTTGTGTCCACACAATTGGAAAATCCGACAACAATTGTCCGATGGAGCATACAAATGGTCGGATTGTCTGACAACAGTCTGCCATCACACAATTCCCGTTGGATAATCTGATCGTGTGCATGTGGCTTTAGGCTACGTTCACACTTTTGCGGGCCATGCAGCCTGCGCTAACACGTGCACAACAGCCCATCCTTGTGAATGGGCTGCTGTGCCCGCAAAATGCTGGAACGAAGTCCCTGCACTATTTTGGAAATCGCAACCCATATAGGAACTGCAAATACAGCGTGGCTTCCAGTGCGGGCGGTACGCCATTAGGATTAATGGCACCTGCCCACGTGTCCCGCGTTTCTCTGTTTGGGTGGTTGCAGCCACGGTAATTTGTGCGGGTCCCACCCGTACAGGTGTGAACCTAGTTAAAGTGGAGGTTCCATCAAAAAACAATTTTGCTTTCAAATCTAGCTTACGACTAAAAAAGAAAAAATGTTTTACTCATCTGGAAATGCCTGTTGCTATGCAGTCCCAAGAAATCTGCCTTTGAATCCACCTAGGATTCTGACATCTCCCTCTAATGCTCCTGGGAAATGTGTGTCATCATTTCCCAGGATGCAGTGCGCTGTCCAATTATCACTCCCCATCCAAGACTTCCAGGAAGTAAGTGCTTGTAGGCTTCACATTGCCCACAAGCAAAATGACAACGGTATAGATATAATTTTATAAACTATCTTTTTTGATTATCTATGCGGATCGGCGGCGGATTGTAAAATAGTAAGTGACCAGATTTATATTACAAAAAACGCATGATGAATGGGCATACATTTAAAAAATGCTAATTGTGGTTGGAACTCCGCTTTAAGCCATTTTTTTTTGGTTTTGAATAGAGGAGGGTAAAAACAAACAATGTCTTTTTTTTTTTTTTTTGCCATCGGTGTCTATTTAGAGAGCTTTTCCTTTATTACCTGGCCTGTAGACGCAACAGAACGTGGGAGGATACTTTTCCAAAGTGAGGGAAATCCTATTTGAGTCAGCTGTCGCAGTAACAAGTCTTCCATTTGAAAATTTCTCTTGTATTCCTGTTCAGATGGCGACTTATGCCCATATACACTATTAGATTTTCTGCAGATTTTTGTCTTCAGGATTTACCAAAACCATGTAGTACAAGGGCCTGCCTGATTGCATACAAATTGAAACTCTTAAGGTTTGACCTCATATTATAGGATTTTGGTAAATCTGAAATCTACAGAATATCTAATCATGTGTATGGGGCTTTAGTGGTGGATTTACTTTCACTTTTATAACATTGAAGATCAGGACAATATATATATTATCTCTTTCTCTCTCTCTCTCTCTCTCTCCTGAATCCAAACCTAAATAAAATATGTATAAAATTTTAAGTATTTTTATTTATTTTTTTAAATTGGAGTCAAGCTTCTTTACAGTCTGATTAAGAAAATAAATAATATTATTATTATTATTATTATTATTATTATAAGCCACCTGTAAGGCCCCTTTCAGACGTCCGCTCCGCCTGTCCGTTATTACAATTCCGTTAACGGACTTGTAATACATCCCTATGGGATCGCATTCGTTAGCGGATGGAGCATCCGCTAGCGTCCGTCGGGATCCGGTTTTCGGACGGAAGAAAACCCTATTTTTCTTCCGGCGGAACGGAACTGATGCAGACGGACAGACGGTCCGTCTGCATCCGGTTCCCCATAGGGCAGAGCGGAGCTGAGACAGGGCGGTCCCTGCACTGTGTGCGGGGACCGCCCTAACCGCCGACAGCTCAGCGGGGATCCCCGCTGAGCCGACGGAGACACACGGAGCAGACCCAGAAACTGTCCGCTCCGTGTGAAAGAGCCCTAAAAGTACAGACTTTATACTCATCTGGTCCAGCATCTATTAGTGCAATCTACTGCAGAGCTATGCAGCCGGAGGAATCTTCACATCTGGCACACTTTGGGGTTTGTCAGTTGCCTGCTTCCTCTGCTGAACTCGATGGTTCCTCCTTATGTCAGTATAGGAGACTGAAGTGAAAGGGCTGACAGAAGGAACCAGAGAGTGTTTGTCGGGGAATGCAATATACTCCACTTTCCAGCAGCGTACGTGTTGCAATGCTGCCACTTCGCTGCTTCCTGACTGCACAAGTTATTTGACCCTTTGGGTGCCTTGAATATCTGTTACCCTCACCACAAGATGTAGTTTCTCCTGATGGCTTGTACATTATGTAGTGTATGAGCCAGTGATGAGAGGTACAGCATGTAGTGGGGGAGCAGGTATTTGACACTCTGAAGTATGGAATACGTACAGTGCCCAAGGAGAAGCGTAGCGGACACATTTCAACACGCAGGCCACCAGAAATGTAAGCATATTTCCTCTGCTCTTACATGCACATTATTCTGTACAAGTGACCCTGTGAGTAAACAAGACCCTGACTTTTAGAAGTAGTCCATAATAAAAAAATCAAAAAGGGAAAGGGGGTCACCATCTGTAATTAGATGGGAGAATTAAATATCTAAGTGAAAGATTATTTAGCAAACATCTGCAACCAATTTTACCCTACCTGTGTGAGCTGCCCAAATCCTTGAGGCCAGGCACTTTCCTGATGAGGATCCTTTGGGTAAGCCCTGACTGGCGACCGGTCACCATGACGATATACCTGCAGGAGAAAAGACAGAAAATCAGAAATGCAAAGAACCCTTTCTTCTGTTCATCACATACAGGGGGGGGGGGTAATTTACTAAAACTGGAGCATGCAAAATGTGGTGCAGCTCTACATAAAAACCAATCAGCTTCCAGGTTTTTTGCCAAAGCTTAAAAAGGAGTTCCACCTGGAAAAAAAAAAGTATTTTTTTTTAAAAAAGTCAGCAGTTACAAATACTGTAGCTGACAACTTGATCCCTGGACAGGTATGTGTTTATATATTCTGCGATGTTGGCACCCCAGACAATTTTTGGATAGACTCCTGGGTGCTGCTGCCACCATTCCTGGTAAGGGAAACCGCCAGTGAAGCCTTTTGGCTTCACAGCTGGTTCCCTACAGTGCATGATCGAAGCGCGCTGCACTTTCTAACTGAGGGACAGCGCCGTGGTGCCGTCTTCCGCAAGTGGGGAAGGGTACCTGTCAAAAACAGGTACCCCCCCAAAAGGTGCCAGAAAGTGGCACCTGGCGGGATAGAAGCACTTCTGGGTGGAACTCTGCTTTAAAGCTGAGCTCCACCCTAAAGTGGAACTCCCGCTGATCGGATCCCTCCCCCCCTCCGGTGTCACATTTGACACCTTTCAGGGGGAGGGGGGTGCAGATACCTGTCTAAAGACAGGTATTTGCACCCACTTCTGGCTACAGTCTGCAGGCAGGACGTCACCTCCCGTCCCCCACGTTGTGTTCTGGGAACACTCGACTCCCAGAGCAAAGCGGGAGCCAATCAGCAGGCACAGCTGTAGGGAACCGGGTAGTGAAGCCGGAGCTCTTCACTTCCTGGTTCCCTCACCGAGGATGGCGGGGGGGCAGCAGAGTGACGAGTGATCGCTCGTACTCTGCTGCGGACGGCGCTGGACTCCAGGACAGGCAAGTGTGCCGATATTAAAAGTCAGCAGCTGCAGTATTTGTACCATGCAGAGCTGCACCAGATTTTGCACTCTCCAATTTTAGTAAGTTAACCCCACTGTCTGTAACCTACACACAGCCACAAGAATGTAAATTCTACACAGAAAAGGAAGATCTTTAAACTATAACAGTCACAGAACTAAGAAGGACATTAGAAAGTTTTGTGCAAAGTTAGGAGCTACCTGCTAAACAAGTACATCCACTCACACCAACAGAAACAGGTTACAATTATAAGCAATTAACTCCAGATTGTATTCATGATTTCCAAAACCCTCATTCCCCGTACATATATTTGACTCAGTTTCTCTGCTAAACACAGGCTGTTAAGAGAACCAGTCACAAAATGATTGTTTGTAATAACTGAAGCCTTAGGTCCCTTTGAATGAATGAATGAATGACTTGTATAGCGCAACGCATGCGAACTGAATCGCCTCTGGGCGCTTTCTCCAGCCAGTATCTGCTTGGCTGGTGCGGTCATTTTTATCCCGTAGGATAGCCATACCCCTTTCACATGGGCTGTCTGATCAGGTCCGCCTGTCAGTTCTTCAGGCACACCTCATGGGACCCTCCAGTCTGTTTTTTGGAGCAGCGGATTTCAGTGGACACGGGTCGCCATTCGATCCGATCCTGTCGGTCAAAAACAGATGGACGGTGGGTCCTATTCCCCATCCATCTGGTGGACCAGATAGTATCTGATGGAAACAGGCGGTCCATTTCCATCCGATTGTCGCAAAGAAGAGAGCGTGTGCGTCTGCTTCCCATAGCCCGGACCTGTCATTTGCCTGCTCTAAGCAAGTGGACCCCACTTAGCGGAGGCACCCCTTGTGAAAGGGTCCTTACTTATTAGGGATTACTTGTTATTATTATTATACTTAAAATTCTCTCCTTGTCATAGTAAATGTAAGCCGGTCCACTCTCCTGACCCAGTTCAGTGCTGATAATTAATACTCATATCGGTCATATAGCAGTTTCTGCCAGAACCATATAAAAAAAAAAAAAAAAGCACTCTGTATTCAAAGATTTATACCGTTTTAGCAGAAGACAGCTCAGCCTCCCATCGGCTTCAATGCAAAAACTCCTGTCAATAACAATCCTATGTGAACACTTATCTCTGCACGCCACTCTATCATTTGCGAGTGTGGAATACACCACTACAAACCCACACAGGACCCTTTTCATAATGGCACACAAAGCGCAACGCATGTGGATCGCATCTGTGTGAACAATCTCAATAGGAACACATAATAGGAGTTTAAAAACGCATATGTGTGAACCAGGGCAACTCCATTCACACCGGGGCGATTTGGAATCACCACAGAATAACTGCAATTCCAGAAAGCAGGTTCAGGTGCCATTATTTTCAGCGGCATCTAAAATGTGGTGCGGTTTGCTGTAATTGTCACGCATCTTGTTAAGCCTGACGCCCAAAAGAAACCCCTGCTCCTTTTTTGGGCGACAAGTTTCAAGTGATGTGAATTGCCACGCAGTAAATTGCAAGACAATCGCAGCAAAACTCATTGCATGACGCTTGTTGCCCAAATGAAGCTGCTACTCCTTTTTGGATGACAGCTTCACGCAATACGATTTGCTGCTCATTAAATTGTGCAAAACCGCACCGCGTTTTAGGTGGTATTGAAAAGGACACCGAATTTAAGTTTTGTGATTGTAGTGTGTTTTTTTTTTAGATTGCGGGCAGAATCAAAGCAATTCTGCTGCAATCCCATAACACCCAGCTGTGAACAGGGCCTAACAGCGCAGAGTTTCCCCTATAACAGGTTTTTCTGTCATTCCTTGCAGACAGTCTATACCTCAGGGTTATTGGCTGGCCGCTCTGCTGTTAGTTAGGGGCGCAAATTACTTGCCTTGCCCTGGGCACTGACAACCCGCGCTATGCCAAAAAAAAAACTGCCTCCTAGATTCAAAGCAAATTTGTCAAGCTCTGTCCTATATGATAATATTTTGGTGATACAGGTTCTCTTTATTAGCACATCAGGGGTCTATTAGACCTCTAATGTCTCACCTATCCTCCATTAGATTCTTTCCTGGCTACATTGGCGGGGGAAATTGACAGCAGGAGGTGGTGTTTTACACGTCACTTCCAGGTTCTTACTAGGTAAGGGAGATCAGTTATTGGATGATGATCTCTGGTCTCCCTCCCATCTACCCAGAAAAGCCTGCCATTCCGGTCCTGGGTCCATTGATTGTGTTTAAAACGTAGGTTTACACAAAAAGTGAATCTCCGCTTTTTGGACCCCCCCCCCTCCGGTGTCACATTTGGCACCTTTCAGGGGGGAGGGGGGTGCAGATACCTGTCTGAGACAGGTATTTACACCACTTCCGGGTTCTGACTCCAGCAGGAGTCCAGCCTCGTCACCCCCCGCTGTCTTCTAGGAAACACGGTTCCCAGGAGAAAGCGGGGACCAGTGATGGCTCGATGCGATCCTCGAACATGTGCAGTAGGGAATCGGGCAGTGAAGCCGCAAGACTTCACAGCCTGACTCTCTCACTGAGGATGGCGGCGGAAGCAGCCAAGAACCGAGCGATTGCTCAGCCTCGTCTGCTGACATCGCGGGTGTGCTGGACAGGTAAGGGTGCATTTTTTAGAAGTCATCAGCTGCAGTATTTGTAGCTGCTGGCTTTAAAAAAAAAAAAAAAAAACACACACACACACACCACACCCACACATGTGTGGACCTCCGCTTTAACTGCTTCCTGCCCGACGTATGTCATATGACGTCCTTGACTTTGAGCGGTGATATCTGAATGATGCCTGCAGTTACAGACATCATTCAGATATCTTCTTTTTCAGGCAGTGATTCCCTACATCATAATGATCATAGCGGCTGTTTGATTGCTTGTCTATTCTTACAGGCGGCGAGAGGGGAACCCCCCTCTGGTGCTTTTCCAGGTTCGCCGCTGCCATCGCTGAGTTGGAGAACAGATCTGCCGGCCCCGGATGCTGATCATAGAGATTTATGGGGGACCAGATAGCCCCCAGAGTCTACGATCATTCGGAGGCCGGGCGCGATGTTATGATGTCACGCCCGGCATCCAAAAAAAAAATGGTGCTGCCTCGACTGGGAAGCTAGAGATCGTTTTTTTGTTTTTTTTCCCCCGGCCTCCCAGCCTAGGAGGTGAGATGTGGGGACTTATTGACCCCAAAACTCACTGTAAAGTGGTCCAATCATACCATATTCCTATTACAAGGGATGTTTACATTCCTTATAATAGGAATAAAAGTGATCAAAAAAAATAAATAAAAGCGTAAAAAAAAAAAAAAAAGTAAAGCACCCCTGCAAGTCACGCCCACATATGTAAACGGTGTTCGAATCACACATGTGAGGCATCACCGCGAACATTAGAGTGAGAGAAATAATTGTAGCCCCAGACCTCCTCTGCAACTCAAAACATGTAACCAGTAAGAAAAAAAAAAAAAAGAAGAGCTATGGGGATTTTTAAAGCGGGAGTTGACCCATAAGACAATTTTTTAAAAAAATCCCCTTAGATGGATGCTCGTTTTGTCTAGGGGAATCGGCTAGTTGTTTTAAAATATGAGCAGTACTTACCCGTTTTCGAGATGCATCTTCTCCGTCGCTTCCGGGTATGGGTCTTCGGGAGCGGGCGTTCCTTCTTGATTGACAGTCTTCCGACGGTCGCATCCATCGCGTCACTAGTAGCCGAAAGTCGGTGCGGCTCTATACTGCGCCTGCGCACCGACGTTCGGCTTCTTTCAGAAAATCGTGACGCGATGGATGCGGCCGTCGGAAGCCTCTCGGAAGACTGTCAATCAAGAAGGAACGCCCAGTCCCACAGCCCATACCCGGAAGCGGCGGAGAAGATGCATCTCGTAAACGGTAAGTAATGCTCATATTTTAAAACAACTAGCCGATTCCCCTAGACAAAACGAGCATACATCTAAGGGGAAAAAGTTTTATGTACGGGTGAACCCCCGCTTTAAGTACCAAAGTTTAGAGCTATTCCACGAGTGTGTGCAATTTTGAAGTGTGACATGTTAGGTCACATTATGCAAAAAAAAAAAAAAAATTGCTGCGCAAATACTGTGCGAGATAAAAAGTTGCAACGACCGCCATTTTATTCTCTAGGGTATCCGATAAAAATAAATGTTTGGGGGTTCTGTGTCATTTTCAGAAAGAAAATAAAATGATATAAAAATAGATTTTTACATGTAGGAGAGAAGTGTCAGAATTTTTCCTGGTAGGCAAGTGGTTAAAGCCCTCAGCTGCTGCTGTCAACATAGGACACGTCAGTGGCAGTGAAGCCTGCACCACCACGCCACATCCATGTGCGCTACACCGTGGCCCCACTTACTCGAACAGATCGTGTTTGACAGCAGTACTGCCCACTGAACGCAAAAGGGGGATCATTTTTGCTGCGACCACAAAGCAAGGGGACATACTAAAAAAGGAATGACAGAAAGGAATGTCTATAGACTTCAACAGGGAGATGAAATGCCCATAGAGAATAATGGAAACAAAATATTTCAATTAGTGACAGAATCTTTAGACATATCAAATTAATCTTCAGCAAACCTACTTTTAAATATCAGTGGCGATGTTCTTTTAGTATGTCCCCAAAGCGAGGAATCACAGTCCACAGAAGTCTCTCTACCCTCCCTCCCCCCATTAACTGACCTCTGGTTGCTATGGGTTACAGCACCTTTCATATCACTATACAGCTTTACTGACCCAATTGAGACAAAAGCAAAGACAATTCACAAAGACAAATGTATAAAAGCACACAGTCAGCTATGGCTGTTATAGAATGTATTGTCAGCAATGTCTGCCACAAAGCTGGAGACAGACTATTCCTGCCACTTCCGGGTCTCCCAATCTCCTAACCCAGGCAGTGCACAGGTACACACATGACGTCATGCCTGCCCTCACTTACCACGGTGACAAAACGGAGCTGACGAGCCTGTGAGGTGTGAACAGCTACAGCCAGAACCTGGACCAATACCAGCACCGCCTTCCCCCACCCGGAGACCCAGACCGGGCCGCTTCTTCCAGCCATAGCTATGAATATGCCCGGCCCCGGAACCTTGGGTACAGGGATCCACTTCCCGTGGGGACTGGATCAGCGGTGACACACAGGCATCTGGCTGGGAGCACTAATATGGAGGATGGGCGTCTGCCAGATTGTGACACCTCTGTCAGCTGATCGGAGCCACACGTGATATGGAATGCTGAGTGAGCGGAGGGGAGGGGCACGTGATGTGCGGCTTCCCCAATATCTCTGTCATCTCTTTATCTAATCCTTCCACCATTCCTCTCTATCATCTCTCTATCTAATCCTTCCATCATTCCTCTCTATCATCTCTCTATCTAATCATTCCTCTCTATCATCTACATAGTTGCCAACATTTGAAAAAAAAGTCCAGGGACACTTTGCAGCACAGCTATTAATTAATTACCACACTCACTTCCCCGAAGCTCCACCCACTCCACATAATCTTCGCCTACTTATCAGATTATAGCAGGGGTCTCAAACTCAAATTACCTGAGGGTTACAAGAAAAGTTTTCATATGCCATGGGGGGCCGCATGCAAACTTTCAAACTTCAAAAACAACAGTACTGGTGTCAGCGAACGCATTATTACCACCAGCACTGCTGTAAGCGGCCGCATTTTTACCCCCAGCACTGGTGTCAGTGGATGCATTATTAACCCTGACCACTACACTGCACACCGACCACTGCACTACACGATGACCACTACACTGCACACTGACCACTACACACTGACCACTCACCATCAGGGCACAGCACATTAGGTCACAGAGCCCAGCACATTAGGGTACAGGGCACAGCGCACATCAGGGCACAGGACACGACACGACAGGGCACAGGACCCGGCACATCAGGGTACAGAGCCCGGCACATCAGGGTACAGAGCCCGGCACATCAGGGTACAGAGCCCGGCACATCAGGGTACAGAGTCCAGCACATCAGGGTACAGAGCCCGGCACATCAGGGTACATGGGGCACATCAGAGCACAATCGGGGCACATTAGGGTACATGGGGCGCATCAGAGCACATCGGAGCACATCAGGGTACATGGGGCACATTCAGGGTACAAACAGGGTACATGAGGGCATGTACATGGGGCACATCGGGGTACATGGGGGGCACAATCGGGGTACAATCAGGGTACATGGGGCACATTAAGGCACATGGGGAACATGAGGTCACAATCGGGGTACATGGGGAACAAACAGAGCACATGGGGCACAATCAGTGTACAGAGACTGCAGACGTGGTACAGGAGATGGTCAGAGAGTGTGCGGACATAATTGGGCTGAAATTGCACAGAATGCACAGCGTGTTCCTGTGTTTTTCAGTGTGAACCTGGACCTGTGACCTGGAACCCACACTTTGCTAACTTGCCTGAAAAGGGGCATTAGTATGGGCACCTGGAGCAATTTGCCACATCTCTTCTGGGATGCCAAGGGCCACCCCCTCTGTGGCAGACAGCAGCTTTAATTTGGGGGGAGGAATATGTGCTAAGGGGGTGGATTTCATATCCAAGCCCCCTTGCAGCATACATCAAAGTGCCCCCTAGAACATATCCTTTCCCCCAAAATTACTCACAGTAAACTGTAACCCGTAGGCATGACCCCCTCCCTCCCCCTCTGGAAGGCTCACTTACTTTGCATCAGGACATGTGTCATTTTGTCAGACGAGCAGCTTTTCTTGGCAGCAGCGTGGTGAGCCTCCTTCTCCTCCCCCTCCTCCTCTGTGTACACATCGAAACATCACAGAGCAGGAGAAGGAGGGGGGCGGGCTCAGTTCACTCCGTCTCACCCTGCAGTGTGTGTGTCAGGAGTCAGGACCAGGCAGCCGGGGACTGCAGGGAGATATATAAACAAACATACTGCCGCACCTGCCTTCCCCACTAGCCGGGACAAGTCCCGGCAGGCTAAATTAGCAGGGACTAGGTCCCAAATGACGGGACTGTCCCTTTAAAAACGGGACAGTTGGCAAGTATGCATCTAATCCTTCCATCATTCCTCTCTATCATCTCTCCATCTAATCCTTCCACCACTCCTCTCTATCATCTCTCCATCTAATCCTTCCACCATTCCTCTCTATCATCTCTCCATCTAATCCTTCCATCATTCCTCTCTATCATCTCTCCATCTAATCCTTCCATCATTCCTCTCTATCATCTCTCCATCTAATCATTCCTCTCTATCATCTCTCCATCTAATCCTTCCACCATTCCTCTCTATCATCTCTCCATCTAATCCTTCCATCATTCCTCTCTATCATCTCTCCATCTAATCCTTCCATCATTCCTCTCTATCATCTCTCCATCTAATCATTCCTCTCTATCATCTCTCCATCTAATCCTTCCATCATTCCTCTCTATCATCTCTCCATCTAATCCTTCCATCATTCCTCTCTATCATCTCTACATCTAATCATTCCTCTCTATCATCTCTCCATCTAATCCTTCCATCATTCCTCTCTATCATCTCTCCATCTAATCCTTCCATCATTCCTCTCTATCATCTCTCCATCTAATCCTTCCATCATTCCTCTCTATCATCTCTCCATCTAATCCTTCCATCATTCCTCTCTATCTAATCATTCCTCTCTATCATCTAATCCTTCCATCATTCCTCTCTATCATCTCTCCATCTAATCCTTCCACCACTCCTCTCTATCATCTCTCCATCTAATCCTTCCACCATTCCTCTCTATCATCTCTCCATCTAATCCTTCCATCATTCCTCTCTACCATCTCTCCATCTAATCCTTCCACCATTCCTCTCTATCATCTCTCTATCTAATCCTTCCATCATTCCTCTCTATCATCTCTCTATCTAATCATTCCTCTCTATCATCTAATCCTTCCATCATTCCTCTCTATCATCTCTCCATCTAATCCTTCCACCATTCCTCTCTATCATCTCTCCATCTAATCCTTTCATCATTCCTCTCTATCATCTCTCCATCTAATCCTTCCATCATTCCTCTCTATCATCTCTCCATCTAATCATTCCTCTCTATCATCTCTCCATCTAATCCTTCCATCATTCCTCTCTATCATCTCTCCATCTAATCCTTCCATCATTCCTCTCTATCATCTCTACATCTAATCATTCCTCTCTATCATCTCTCCATCTAATCCTTCCATCATTCCTCTCTATCATCTCTCCATCTAATCCTTCCATCATTCCTCTCTATCATCTCTCCATCTAATCCTTCCATCATTCCTCTCTATCTAATCATTCCTCTCTATCATCTAATCCTTCCATCATTCCTCTCTATCATCTCTCCATCTAATCCTTCCACCACTCCTCTCTATCATCTCTCCATCTAATCCTTCCACCATTCCTCTCTATCATCTCTCCATCTAATCCTTCCATCATTCCTCTCTACCATCTCTCCATCTAATCCTTCCACCATTCCTCTCTATCATCTCTCTATCTAATCCTTCCATCATTCCTCTCTATCATCTCTCTATCTAATCATTCCTCTCTATCATCTAATCCTTCCATCATTCCTCTCTATCATCTCTCCATCTAATCCTTCCACCATTCCTCTCTATCATCTCTCCATCTAATCCTTCCATCATTCCTCTCTATCATCTCTCCATCTAATCCTTCCATCATTCCTCTCTATCATCTCTCCATCTAATCATTCCTCTCTATCATCTCTCCATCTAATCCTTCCACCATTCCTCTCTATCATCTCTCCATCTAATCCTTCCATCATTCCTCTCTATCATCTCTCCATCTAATCCTTCCATCATTCCTCTCTATCATCTCTCCATCTAATCATTCCTCTCTATCATCTCTCCATCTAATCCTTCCATCATTCATCTCTCCATCTAATCCTTCCATCATTCCTCTCTATCATCTCTCCATCTAATCATTCCACCATTCCTCTCTATCTAATCATTCCTCTCTATCATCTAATCCTTCCATCATTCCTCTCTATCATCTCTCCATCTAATCCTTCCACCACTCCTCTCCATCATCTCTCCATCTAATCCTTCCACCATTCCTCTCTATCATCTCTCCATCTAATCCTTCCATCATTCCTCTCTATCATCTCTCCATCTAATCCTTCCATCATTCCTCTCTATCATCTCTCCATCTAATCATTCCTCTCTATCATCTCTCCATCTAATCCTTCCATCATTCCTCTCTATCATCTCTCCATCTAATCCTTCCATCATTCCTCTCTATCATCTCTCCATCTAATCATTCCACCATTCCTCTCTATCTAATCATTCCTCTCTATCATCTAATCCTTCCATCATTCCTCTCTATCATCTCTCCATCTAATCCTTCCACCACTCCTCTCCATCATCTCTCCATCTAATCCTTCCACCATTCCTCTCTATCATCTCTCCATCTAATCCTTCCATCATTCCTCTCTATCATCTCTCCATCTAATCCTTCCATCATTCCTCTCTATCATCTCTCCATCTAATCATTCCTCTCTATCATCTCTCCATATAATCCTTCCACCATTCCTCTCTATCATCTCTCCATCTAATCCTTCCATCATTCCTCTCTATCATCTCTCCATCTAATCCTTCCATCATTCCTCTCTATCATCTCTCCATCTAATCATTCCTCTCTATCATCTCTCCATCTAATCCTTCCACCATTCCTCTCTATCATCTCCCCATCTAATCCTTCCACCATTCCTCTCTATCATCTCTCCATCTAATCCTTCCATCATTCCTCTCTATCATCTCTCCATCTAATCCTTCCACCATTCCTCTCTATCATCTCTCCATCTAATCCTTCCATTCTTCCTCTCTATGGTCTCTCCATCTAATCATTCCTCTCTATCATCTAATCCTTCCACCATTCCTCTCTATCATCTCTCCATCTAATCCTTCCATCCTTCCTCTCTATCATCTCTCCATCTAATCCTTCCATTCTTCCTCTCTATGGTCTCTCCATCTAATCATTCCTCTCTATCATCTAATCCTTCCATCATTCCTCTCTATCGTCTCTCCATCTAATCCTTCCACCATTCCTCTCTATCATCTCTCCATCTAATCCTTCCATCATTCCTCTCTATCGTCTCTCCATCTAATCCTTCCACCATTCCTCTCTATCATCTCTCTTTATCATTCCTCTCTATCATCTTTTTTTCGGTCATCTATCTCTCTATCGTTCCTCTCTATCATCTCTCTCTCTTTATCATTCCTTTCCATCATCTTTCTCTGTCATCTATCATCTCTCTCTATGGTCAATCTCTCTCTATTGTCCTCTCCATTATTTCTCTCTTTATCAATCCCCTCTATCGTCTCTCTCTGTCATCTATCATCTCTCTTTGTCATTCCTATCATCTTTCTCTTTCATCTATCATCTCTCTCTATGATCAATCTCTCCATCATTCCTCTCTAACGTCTCTCTCTGTTTCTGTCATCTCTCTCTTTATCATTGCTCTCCGTTATTTCATGGATATTTTTCAATAGCAGCTCCTCAGCGGCATAGGGATATATACTGCAGCTCCCCCACAATGTTCAATACCCAGTTAGAAAGAGAAAAAAACTCCTCATAGTGTAGACATCCAAATAGTAGTTTATTATTATAAAAGTCAAAAGCGGTTGCACACACATTTCAGGAGAGATATACAGGCAAAATAGAGGAAACGTCCAGCGTTTTCAACCCACAAAGTGGCCACAGCACACGAGCCGCGTCACACGTTACCGGCTCCACCCTTCACATTTCGTCATCAATGACGTCATCAGGGGGCATGGCTCAACGTGCAATGTGCTCATTATATATATTTATATATATAGGGGGCGGCTTATTGATGGGCAGATATTCGCTGCGTTCCACTGAGAGGAAGCAAAAAGTGTTATGCATTTCTCTGACGGGAAGAACAATGATGGATGGATAGTCACTGCGTTCCACGAAGGCTGGGTTCACACTACTACACTACTTTCATCCTACTTTGCTCTGCTACATTGGTCCTACATTTATCCTACATTGGTCCTACATCCATCCTACTTTCATGAACAGGATACTACTTTGGTCCGACTTCAGTGATATTCAATGGGCCTGAAGTAGGATCAATGTAGGACCAAAAGTAGTACAGGGAGCATTTTCAAAGTCGGACCGACTTGTGTAGGACGCTACAAGACGCTCTCATAGGGAAACATTGAACACAGAGCAAAGTAGGATGAAAGTAGTGTAGTAGTGTGAACCCAGCCTACTAAAAGGAAGCAGGAAGTGTTATGCGTTCCTCTGACAGGAAGCGCAATGATGGACGGATATTAACTGCGTTCTACTGAGGGCAAACAGGAAATGTTATGTGTTCCTCTTATCGGAAACACAAATTAAATACAAGAGAAAACTAAATACTCCGCACACAGATGGAACTAATAGCTGATCTGAACCAGGAATACACATAATAGGTACCAACCACTTATTGGGCCAAATCCTCAAAATCGTAGCCTAACTTAATTTTTCCCATTTAAGTTACACTGGCGGGAAATTTCTACCTAAGTGCCCGATCCACAAAGCACTTACCTAGAAATTTCACGCAGTGTAACCTAAATTCTCCCGGCGCAAGGCGGTCCTGTTATCCAGGGGGCGATGACAATTTAAATGAGGCGCGCTCCCGCGCCGGCCCTACTGCGCATGCTCGTGACGTCATTTTCCCGACGTGCATCGCGCGAAATTACGTTACGCCGGGCTTTGTGGATTGCGACGGGACAATAAAGTTGCGACGGGTTAAAAAAAAGATATGGCGAAAAAAAAAAAAAAATTTAAAAAAAATCGCGCCGAACGAAAAAAAGGTCTGTTTTTACAAGGTGTAAACAGTTTACACCTTGTAAAACCAGCCCTAATTTTACGTATGCAAACGTAAACTTAAGGAGAAAAAACAAAGCTGAAAAGCTTTGTGGATCTCCGTAAGTCCTCATTTGCATACGCGAAGCGGCATTTCGACGCGAAATGCCCCCAGCGGCTGATGCGATACTGCATCCTAAGATCCGACAGTGTAAGTCACTTACAGATGTCGGATCTTCTGCCTATCTTTGGAAAACTGCTTCTGAGGATCAGTTCCAAAGATAGGCACAGGGATACGCAGGCGGAACAGCAGATCCGCCTGCGTATCCCTTTTGAGGATTTGGCCCCTTATTCTTATAACCTAAAGCTCAAACAGCAATGATCTAATCTCATAAATGTTTAAAGCAGTGGTCTCAAAGTACCGGCCCGCGGGCCATTTGCGGCCCGTAGACCAGTTATAAATGGCCCCCAGGCAGGGCAGAAGTGGGGGAGCAAAAAAAATATTTTTTTTTTGTGAGCTGGCACTATTTGGTGGTGAGCCGTTGGTATTACAAGTTATTACCACCAGATGTGAGCTGGCGCCATCTGGTGGTGGCCGTTGGTATTACAAGTTAAGCATTACAAGTTAAACAGCAATTCTAATGTCATTTTACACTATTTTCAGTGCCATCTTCTTCCCTCTAATTAGAACCCCCAAACATTATATATATTTTTTATCCTAACACCTTAGAGAATAAAATGGCGATCGTTGCAATAATTTCTGTTACGCCGTATTTGCGCAGCGGTCTTACAAGCGTACTTTTTTTGGAAAAAAATACACTTTTTTTAATTAAAAAATAAGACAACAGTAAAGTTATCCCCATTTTTCTAAATATTATGAAAGATAATGTTACGCCGAGTAAATTCATCCCCAACATGTCACGCTTCAAAATTGCGCCCGCTTGTGGAATGCCGACAAACTTTTTTACCCCTTAAAATCTTCATAGGCGACGTTTAAAAAAATCTACAGGTTGCATGTTTTGAGTTACAGAGGAGGTCTAGGGCTAGAATTATTGCTCTCGCTCTACCAATCGCGGCGATACCTCACATGTGTGGTTTGAACACCGTTTACATATGCGGGCGCTGCTCACGTATGTGTTCGCTTCTGCGCGCGAGCTTGTCGGGACGGGGTGCGTTTTCTGGCTCCTAACTTTTTTAGCTGGCTCCTAGATTCCAAGCAAATTTGTCAAACCCTGACTTACACCAGTGCTGGGGGTAATAATGCGCTCGCATACACCTGTACAAAACATGCTCGTATATCAAAGCATACTTGTATATGAAAGCATGCTCGTATATCAAGACCGCGCTCGTATATCAAAACATGCGCGTATATCAAAACATGCTTGTATATCAAAACATGCTCGTATATCAAGACCGCGCTCGTATAGCAAAACATGCTCATATATCAAGACCGCGCTCGTATATCAAGACATGCTCGTATATCGAAACATGCTCGTATATCAAGACCGCGCTCGTATATCAAAACATGCTCATATATCAGGACCGCGCTCATATATCAAGACCGCACTCGTATATCAAGACCGCTCTCGTATATCAAGACATGCTCGTATATCAAGACCGCGCTCGTATATCAAGGCCGCGCTCGTATATCAAGACATGCTCGTATATCAAGACATGCTCGTATATCAAGACATGCTCGTATATCAAGATCGCGCTCGTATATCAAGACCGCGCTCGTATATCAAGACATGCTCGTATATCAAGACCGCGCTCGTATATCAAGACAGCGCTCACCTCCAAATGTGTGTAGCAGTGGTCTCAAAGTACCGGCCCGCGGGCCATTTGCGGCCCGTAGTCCAGTTATAAATGGCCCCCAGGCAGGGCAGAAGTGGGGGAGCAAAAAAAATATTTTTTTTTTGTGAGCTGGCGCTATTTGGTGGTGAGCCGTTGGTATTACAAGTTATTACCACCAGATGTGAGCTGGCGCCATCTGGTGGTGGCCGTTGGTATTACAAGTTAAGCATTACAAGTTAAACAGCAATTATAATGTCATTTTACACTATTTTCAGTGCCATCTTCTTCCCTCTAATTAGAACCCCCAAACATTATATATATTTTGTATCCTAACACCTTAGAGAATAAAATGGCGAGCGTTGCAATACTTTCTGTTACGCCGTATTTGCGCAGCGGTCTTACAAGCGTACTTTTTTTGGAAAAAAATACACTTTTTTTAATTAAAAAATAAGACAACAGTAAAGTTATCCCCATTTTTCTAAATATTATGAAAGATAATGTTACGCCGAGTAAATTCATCCCCAACATGTCACGCTTCAAAATTGCGCCCGCTTGTGGAATGCCGACAAACTTTTTTACCCCTTAAAATCTTCATAGGCGACATTTAAAAAAATCTACAGGTTGCATGTTTTGAGTTACAGAGGAGGTCTAGGGCTAGAATTATTGCTCTCGCTCTACCAATCGCGGCGATACCTCACATGTGTGGTTTGAACACCGTTTACATATGCGGGCACTGCTCACGTATGTGTTCGCTTCTGCGCGCGAGCTCGTCGGGACGGGGTGCGTTTTCTGGCTCCTAACTTTTTTAGCTGGCTCCTAGATTCCAAGCAAATTTGTCAAACCCTGACTTACACCAGTGCTGGGGGTAATAATGCGCTCGCATACACCTGTACAAAACATGCTCGTATATCAAAGCATACTTGTATATGAAAGCATGCTCGTATATCAAGACCGCGCTCGTATATCAAAACATGCGCGTATATCAAAACATGCTTGTATATCAAAACATGCTTGTATATCAAGACCGCGCTCGTATAGCAAAACATGCTCATATATCAAGACCGCGCTCGTATATCAAGACATGCTCGTATATCAAGACCGCGCTCGTATATCAAAACATGCTCGTATATCAAGACAGCGCTCGTATATCAAAACATGCTCGTATATCAAGCCATGCTCGTATATCAAGACAAGCTTGTATATCAAGACCGCGCTCGTATATCAAGACATGCTCGTATATCAAGACCACGCTCGTATATCAAGACATGCTCGTATATCAAGACCGCGCTCGTATAAATACATGCTCGTATATCAAAACATACTTGTATATCAAAGCATGCTCGTATATCAAGACATGCTCGTATATCAAGACATGCTCATATATCAAGACCGCGCTCGTATATCAAGACATGCTCGTATATCGAAACATGCTCGTATATCAAGACCGCGCTCGTATATCAAAACATGCTCATATATCAGGACCGCGCTCATATATCAAGACCGCACTCGTATATCAAGACCGCTCTCGTATATCAAGACATGCTCGTATATCAAGACCGCGCTCGTATATCAAAACATACTCGTATATCAAGACCGCGCTCGTATAAATACATGCTCGTATATCAAAACATACTTGTATATCAAAGCATGCTCGTATATCAAAACATACTTGTATATCAAAGCATGCTCGTATATCAAGACATGCTCGTATATCAAGACATGCTCGTATATCAAGACCGCGCTCGTATATCAAGACATGCTCGTATATCAAGACGTGCTCGTATATCAAGACCACGCTCGTATCTCAAAACATGCGCGTATATCAAGACATGCTCGTATATCAAGACAAGCTCGTATATCAAGACCGCGCTCGTATATCAAGACATGCTCGTATATCAAGACCACGCTCGTATATCAAGACCGCGCTCGTAGATCAAAACATGCTCGTATAGCAGAACATGCTCGTATATCAAAACATGCTCGTTTATCAAGACCGCGCTCGTATATCAAAACATGCTCGTATATCAAGACCGTGCTAGTATATCAAGACATGCTCGTATATCAAGACCGCGCTCGTTTTTCAAAACATGCTCATATATCAAGACCTCGCTCGTATATCAAAACATGCTCGTATATCAAGGCCGCGCTCGTATATCAAGACATGCTCGTATATCAAGACCGCGCTCGTATATCAAAACATGCTCGCATATCAAGACATGCTCGTATATCAAGACCGCGCTCATATCTCAAAACATGCTCGTATATCAAGACCTCGCTCGTATATCAAAACATGCTCGTATATCAAGACATGGTCGTATATCAAGACATGCTCGTATATCAAGACATGCTCGTATATCAAGATCGCGCTCGTATATCAAGACATGCTCGTATATCAAGACCGCGCTCGTATATCAAGACAGCGCTCACCTCCAAATGTGTGTAGCAGTGGTCTCAAAGTACCGGCCCGCGGGCCATTTGCGGCCCGTAGACCAGTTATAAATGGCCCCCAGGCAGGGCAGAAGTGGGGGAG
This sequence comes from Rana temporaria, assembly GCF_905171775.1. Classification (NCBI taxonomy): domain Eukaryota; kingdom Metazoa; phylum Chordata; class Amphibia; order Anura; family Ranidae; genus Rana; species Rana temporaria. The sequence continues at coordinate 24,933,717 of NC_053499.1, read as the reverse complement.
CAAAAAAAATATTTTTTTTTGTGAGCTGGCGCTATTTGGTGGTGAGCCGTTGGTATTACAAGTTATTACCACCAGATGTGAGCTGGCGCCATCTGGTGGTGGCCGTTGGTATTACAAGTTAAGCATTACAAGTTAAACAGCAATTCTAATGTCATTTTACACTATTTTCAGTGCCATCTTCTTCCCTCTAATTAGAACCCCCAAACATTATATATATTTTGTATCCTAACACCTTAGAGAATAAAATGGCGAGCGTTGCAATACTTTCTGTTACGCCGTATTTGCGCAGCGGTCTTACAAGCGTACTTTTTTTGGAAAAAAATACACTTTTTTTAATTAAAAAATAAGACAACAGTAAAGTTATCCCCATTTTTCTAAATATTATGAAAGATAATGTTACGCCGAGTAAATTCATCCCCAACATGTCACGCTTCAAAATTGCGCCCGCTTGTGGAATGCCGACAACATTTTTTACCCCTTAAAATCTTCATAGGCGACGTTTAAAAAAATCTACAGGTTGCATGTTTTGAGTTACAGAGGAGGTCTAGGGCTAGAATTATTGCTCTCGCTCTACCAATCGCGGCGATACCTCACATGTGTGGTTTGAACACCGTTTACATATGCGGGCGCTGCTCACGTATGTGTTCGCTTCTGCGCGCGAGCTCGTCGGGACGGGGTGCGTTTTCTGGCTCCTAACTTTTTTAGCTGGCTCCTAGATTCCAAGCAAATTTGTCAAACCCTGACTTACACCAGTGCTGGGGGTAATAATGCGCTCGCATACACCTGTACAAAACATGCTTGTATATCAAAGCATACTTGTATATGAAAGCATGCTCGTATATCAAGACCGCGCTCGTATATCAAAACATGCGCGTATATCAAAACATGCTTGTATATCAAAACATGCTCGTATATCAAGACCGCGCTCGTATAGCAAAACATGCTCATATATCAAGACCGCGCTCGTATATCAAGACATGCTCGTATATCAAGACCGCGCTCGTATATCAAAACATGCTCGTATATCAAGACAGCGCTCGTATATCAAAACATGCTCGTATATCAAGCCATGCTCGTATATCAAGACAAGCTTGTATATCAAGACCGCGCGCGTATATCAAGACATGCTCGTATATCAAGACCACGCTCGTATATCAAGACATGCTCGTATATCAAGACCGCGCTCGTATATCAAAACATGCGCGTATTTCAAAACATGCTTGTATATCAAAACATGCTCGTATATCAAGACCGCGCTCGTATAAATACATGCTCGTATATCAAAACATACTTGTATATCAAAGCATGCTCGTATATCAAGACATGCTCGTATATCAAGACATGCTCGTATATCAAGACCGCGCTCGTATATCAAGACCGCGCTCGTATATCAAAACATGCTCGTATATCAAGACCGCGCTCGTTTATCAAAACATGCTCGTATATCTAGACATGCTCGTATATCAAGACCGCGCTCGTATATCAAAACATGCTCGTATATCAAGACCCCGCTCGTATATCAAAACATGCTTGTATATCAAGTCGGCCGCGCTCGTATATCAAGGCCGTGCTCGTAAAACAAGACATGCTCGTATATCAAGACATGCTCGTATATCAAGATCGCGCTCGTATATCAAGACCGCGCTCGTATATCAAGACATGCTCGTATATCAAGACCGCGCTCGTATATCAAGACAGCGCTCACCTCCAAATGTGTATAGCAGTGGTCTCAAAGTACCGGCCCGCGGGCCATTTGCGGCCCGTAGACCAGTTATAAATGGCCCCCAGGCAGGGCAGAAGTGGGGGAGCAAAAAAAATATTTTTTTTTTGTGAGCTGGCGCTATTTGGTGGTGAGCCGTTGGCATTACAAGTTATTACCACCAGATGTGAGCTGGCGCCATCTGGTGGTGGCCGTTGGTATTACAAGTTAAGCATTACAAGTTAAACAGCAATTCTAATGTCATTTTACACTATTTTCAGTGCCATCTTCTTCCCTCTAATTAGAACCCCCAAACATTATATATATTTTGTATCCTAACACCTTAGAGAATAAAATGGCGAGCGTTGCAATACTTTCTGTTACGCCGTATTTGCGCAGCGGTCTTACAAGCGTACTTTTTTTGGAAAAAAATACACTTTTTTTAATTAAAAAATAAGACAACAGTAAAGTTATCCCCATTTTTCTAAATATTATGAAAGATAATGTTACGCCGAGTAAATTCATCCCCAACATGTCACGCTTCAAAATTGCGCCCGCTTGTGGAATGCCGACAAACTTTTTTACCCCTTAAAATCTTCATAGGCGACGTTTAAAAAAATCTACAGGTTGCATGTTTTGAGTTACAGAGGAGGTCTAGGGCTAGAATTATTGCTCTCGCTCTACCAATCGCGGCGATACCTCACATGTGTGGTTTGAACACCGTTTACATATGCGGGCGCTGCTCACGTATGTGTTCGCTTCTGCGCGCGAGCTTGTCGGGACGGGGTGCGTTTTCTGGCTCCTAACTTTTTTAGCTGGCTCCTAGATTCCAAGCAAATTTGTCAAACCCTGACTTACACCAGTGCTGGGGGTAATAATGCGCTCGCATACACCTGTACAAAACATGCTCGTATATCAAAGCATACTTGTATATGAAAGCATGCTCGTATATCAAGACCGCGCTCGTATATCAAAACATGCGCGTATATCAAAACATGCTTGTATATCAAAACATGCTCGTATATCAAGACCGCGCTCGTATAGCAAAACATGCTCATATATCAAGACCGCGCTCGTATATCAAGACATGCTCGTATATCGAAACATGCTCGTATATCAAGACCGCGCTCGTATATCAAAACATGCTCATATATCAGGACCGCGCTCATATATCAAGACCGCACTCGTATATCAAGACCGCTCTCGTATATCAAGACATGCTCGTATATCAAGACCGCGCTCGTATATCAAGGCCGCGCTCGTATATCAAGACATGCTCGTATATCAAGACATGCTCGTATATCAAGACATGCTCGTATATCAAGATCGCGCTCGTATATCAAGACCGCGCTCGTATATCAAGACATGCTCGTATATCAAGACCGCGCTCGTATATCAAGACAGCGCTCACCTCCAAATGTGTGTAGCAGTGGTCTCAAAGTACCGGCCCGCGGGCCATTTGCGGCCCGTAGTCCAGTTATAAATGGCCCCCAGGCAGGGCAGAAGTGGGGGAGCAAAAAAAATATTTTTTTTTTGTGAGCTGGCGCTATTTGGTGGTGAGCCGTTGGTATTACAAGTTATTACCACCAGATGTGAGCTGGCGCCATCTGGTGGTGGCCGTTGGTATTACAAGTTAAGCATTACAAGTTAAACAGCAATTCTAATGTCATTTTACACTATTTTCAGTGCCATCTTCTTCCCTCTAATTAGAACCCCCAAACATTATATATATTTTGTATCCTAACACCTTAGAGAATAAAATGGCGAGCGTTGCAATACTTTCTGTTACGCCGTATTTGCGCAGCGGTCTTACAAGCGTACTTTTTTTGGAAAAAAATACACTTTTTTTAATTAAAAAATAAGACAACAGTAAAGTTATCCCCATTTTTCTAAATATTATGAAAGATAATGTTACGCCGAGTAAATTCATCCCCAACATGTCACGCTTCAAAATTGCGCCCGCTTGTGGAATGCCGACAAACTTTTTTACCCCTTAAAATCTTCATAGGCGACATTTAAAAAAATCTACAGGTTGCATGTTTTGAGTTACAGAGGAGGTCTAGGGCTAGAATTATTGCTCTCGCTCTACCAATCGCGGCGATACCTCACATGTGTGGTTTGAACACCGTTTACATATGCGGGCACTGCTCACGTATGTGTTCGCTTCTGCGCGCGAGCTCGTCGGGACGGGGTGCGTTTTCTGGCTCCTAACTTTTTTAGCTGGCTCCTAGATTCCAAGCAAATTTGTCAAACCCTGACTTACACCAGTGCTGGGGGTAATAATGCGCTCGCATACACCTGTACAAAACATGCTCGTATATCAAAGCATACTTGTATATGAAAGCATGCTCGTATATCAAGACCGCGCTCGTATATCAAAACATGCGCGTATATCAAAACATGCTTGTATATCAAAACATGCTTGTATATCAAGACCGCGCTCGTATAGCAAAACATGCTCATATATCAAGACCGCGCTCGTATATCAAGACATGCTCGTATATCAAGACCGCGCTCGTATATCAAAACATGCTCGTATATCAAGACAGCGCTCGTATATCAAGCCATGCTCGTATATCAAGCCATGCTCGTATATCAAGACAAGCTTGTATATCAAGACCGCGCTCGTATATCAAGACATGCTCGTATATCAAGACCACGCTCGTATATCAAGACATGCTCGTATATCAAGACCGCGCTCGTATAAATACATGCTCGTATATCAAAACATACTTGTATATCAAAGCATGCTCGTATATCAAGACATGCTCGTATATCAAGACATGCTCATATATCAAGACCGCGCTCGTATATCAAGACATGCTCGTATATCGAAACATGCTCGTATATCAAGACCGCGCTCGTATATCAAAACATGCTCATATATCAGGACCGCGCTCATATATCAAGACCGCACTCGTATATCAAGACCGCTCTCGTATATCAAGACATGCTCGTATATCAAGACCGCGCTCGTATATCAAAACATACTCGTATATCAAGACCGCGCTCGTATAAATACATGCTCGTATATCAAAACATACTTGTATATCAAAGCATGCTCGTATATCAAAACATACTTGTATATCAAAGCATGCTCGTATATCAAGACATGCTCGTATATCAAGACATGCTCGTATATCAAGACCGCGCTCGTATATCAAGACATGCTCGTATATCAAGACGTGCTCGTATATCAAGACCACGCTCGTATCTCAAAACATGCGCGTATATCAAGACATGCTCGTATATCAAGACAAGCTCGTATATCAAGACCGCGCTCGTATATCAAGACATGCTCGTATATCAAGACCACGCTCGTATATCAAGACCGCGCTCGTAGATCAAAACATGCTCGTATAGCAGAACATGCTCGTATATCAAAACATGCTCGTTTATCAAGACCGCGCTCGTATATCAAAACATGCTCGTATATCAAGACCGTGCTAGTATATCAAGACATGCTCGTATATCAAGACCGCGCTCGTTTTTCAAAACATGCTCATATATCAAGACCTCGCTCGTATATCAAAACATGCTCGTATATCAAGGCCGCGCTCGTATATCAAGACATGCTCGTATATCAAGACCGCGCTCGTATATCAAAACATGCTCGCATATCAAGACATGCTCGTATATCAAGACCGCGCTCATATCTCAAAACATGCTCGTATATCAAGGCCGCGCTCGTATATCAAGACATGCTCGTATATCAAGACCGCGCTCGTATATCAAAACATGCTCGCATATCAAGACATGCTCGTATATCAAGACCGCGCTCATATATCAAAACATGCTCGTATATCAAGACATGGTCGTATATCAAGACATGCTCGTATATCAAGACATGCTCGTATATCAAGATCGCGCTCGTATATCAAGACATGCTCGTATATCAAGACCGCGCTCGTATATCAAGACAGCGCTCACCTCCAAATGTGTGTAGCAGTGGTCTCAAAGTACCGGCCCGCGGGCCATTTGCGGCCCGTAGACCAGTTATAAATGGCCCCCAGGCAGGGCAGAAGTGGGGGAGCAAAAAAAATATTTTTTTTTGTGAGCTGGCGCTATTTGGTGGTGAGCCGTTGGTATTACAAGTTATTACCACCAGATGTGAGCTGGCGCCATCTGGTGGTGGCCGTTGGTATTACAAGTTAAGCATTACAAGTTAAACAGCAATTCTAATGTCATTTTACACTATTTTCAGTGCCATCTTCTTCCCTCTAATTAGAACCCCCAAACATTATATATATTTTGTATCCTAACACCTTAGAGAATAAAATGGCGAGCGTTGCAATACTTTCTGTTACGCCGTATTTGCGCAGCGGTCTTACAAGCGTACTTTTTTTGGAAAAAAATACACTTTTTTTAATTAAAAAATAAGACAACAGTAAAGTTATCCCCATTTTTCTAAATATTATGAAAGATAATGTTACGCCGAGTAAATTCATCCCCAACATGTCACGCTTCAAAATTGCGCCCGCTTGTGGAATGCCGACAACATTTTTTACCCCTTAAAATCTTCATAGGCGACGTTTAAAAAAATCTACAGGTTGCATGTTTTGAGTTACAGAGGAGGTCTAGGGCTAGAATTATTGCTCTCGCTCTACCAATCGCGGCGATACCTCACATGTGTGGTTTGAACACCGTTTACATATGCGGGCGCTGCTCACGTATGTGTTCGCTTCTGCGCGCGAGCTCGTCGGGACGGGGTGCGTTTTCTGGCTCCTAACTTTTTTAGCTGGCTCCTAGATTCCAAGCAAATTTGTCAAACCCTGACTTACACCAGTGCTGGGGGTAATAATGCGCTCGCATACACCTGTACAAAACATGCTTGTATATCAAAGCATACTTGTATATGAAAGCATGCTCGTATATCAAGACCGCGCTCGTATATCAAAACATGCGCGTATATCAAAACATGCTTGTATATCAAAACATGCTCGTATATCAAGACCGCGCTCGTATAGCAAAACATGCTCATATATCAAGACCGCGCTCGTATATCAAGACATGCTCGTATATCAAGACCGCGCTCGTATATCAAAACATGCTCGTATATCAAGACAGCGCTCGTATATCAAAACATGCTCGTATATCAAGCCATGCTCGTATATCAAGACAAGCTTGTATATCAAGACCGCGCGCGTATATCAAGACATGCTCGTATATCAAGACCACGCTCGTATATCAAGACATGCTCGTATATCAAGACCGCGCTCGTATATCAAAACATGCGCGTATTTCAAAACATGCTTGTATATCAAAACATGCTCGTATATCAAGACCGCGCTCGTATAAATACATGCTCGTATATCAAAACATACTTGTATATCAAAGCATGCTCGTATATCAAGACATGCTCGTATATCAAGACATGCTCGTATATCAAGACCGCGCTCGTATATCAAGACCGCGCTCGTATATCAAAACATGCTCGTATATCAAGACCGCGCTCGTTTATCAAAACATGCTCGTATATCTAGACATGCTCGTATATCAAGACCGCGCTCGTATATCAAAACATGCTCGTATATCAAGACCCCGCTCGTATATCAAAACATGCTTGTATATCAAGTCGGCCGCGCTCGTATATCAAGGCCGTGCTCGTAAAACAAGACATGCTCGTATATCAAGACATGCTCGTATATCAAGATCGCGCTCGTATATCAAGACCGCGCTCGTATATCAAGACATGCTCGTATATCAAGACCGCGCTCGTATATCAAGACAGCGCTCACCTCCAAATGTGTATAGCAGTGGTCTCAAAGTACCGGCCCGCGGGCCATTTGCGGCCCGTAGACCAGTTATAAATGGCCCCCAGGCAGGGCAGAAGTGGGGGAGCAAAAAAAATATTTTTTTTTTGTGAGCTGGCGCTATTTGGTGGTGAGCCGTTGGCATTACAAGTTATTACCACCAGATGTGAGCTGGCGCCATCTGGTGGTGGCCGTTGGTATTACAAGTTAAGCATTACAAGTTAAACAGCAATTCTAATGTCATTTTACACTATTTTCAGTGCCATCTTCTTCCCTCTAATTAGAACCCCCAAACATTATATATATTTTGTATCCTAACACCTTAGAGAATAAAATGGCGAGCGTTGCAATACTTTCTGTTACGCCGTATTTGCGCAGCGGTCTTACAAGCGTACTTTTTTTGGAAAAAAATACACTTTTTTTAATTAAAAAATAAGACAACAGTAAAGTTATCCCCATTTTTCTAAATATTATGAAAGATAATGTTACGCCGAGTAAATTCATCCCCAACATGTCACGCTTCAAAATTGCGCCCGCTTGTGGAATGCCGACAAACTTTTTTACCCCTTAAAATCTTCATAGGCGACGTTTAAAAAAATCTACAGGTTGCATGTTTTGAGTTACAGAGGAGGTCTAGGGCTAGAATTATTGCTCTCGCTCTACCAATCGCGGCGATACCTCACATGTGTGGTTTGAACACCGTTTACATATGCGGGCGCTGCTCACGTATGTGTTCGCTTCTGCGCGCGAGCTCGTCGGGACGGGGTGCGTTTTCTGGCTCCTAACTTTTTTAGCTGGCTCCTAGATTCCAAGCAAATTTGTCAAACCCTGACTTACACCAGTGCTGGGGGTAATAATGCGCTCGCATACACCTGTACAAAACATGCTCGTATATCAAAGCATACTTGTATATGAAAGCATGCTCGTATATCAAGACCGCGCTCGTATATCAAAACATGCGCGTATATCAAAACATGCTTGTATATCAAAACATGCTCGTATATCAAGACCGCGCTCGTATAGCAAAACATGCTCATATATCAAGACCGCGCTCGTATATCAAGACATGCTCGTATATCGAAACATGCTCGTATATCAAGACCGCGCTCGTATATCAAAACATGCTCATATATCAGGACCGCGCTCATATATCAAGACCGCACTCGTATATCAAGACCGCTCTCGTATATCAAGACATGCTCGTATATCAAGACCGCGCTCGTATATCAAGACATGCTCGTATATCAAGACATGCTCGTATATCAAGACAAGCTCGTATATCAAGACCGCGCTCGTATATCAAGACATGCTCGTATATCAAGACCACGCTCGTATATCAAGACCGCGCTCGTAGATCAAAACATGCTCGTATAGCAGAACATGCTCGTATATCAAAACATGCTCGTTTATCAAGACCGCGCTCGTATATCAAAACATGCTCGTATATCAAGACCGTGCTAGTATATCAAGACATGCTCGTATATCAAGACCGCGCTCGTTTTTCAAAACATGCTCATTTATCAAGACCTCGCTCGTATATCAAAACATGCTCGTATATCAAAACATGCTCGTATATCAAGACCGCGCTCGTATATCAAAACATGCTCGCATATCAAGACATGCTCGTATATCAAGACCGCGCTCGTATATCAAAACATGCTCGTATATCAAGACCTCGCTCGTATATCAAAACATGCTCGTATATCAAGGCCGCGCTCGTATATCAAGACATGCTCGTATATCAAGACATGCTCGTATATCAAGACCACGCTCGTATATCAAGACCGCGCTCGTAGATCAAAACATGCTCGTATAGCAGAACATGCTCGTATATCGAAACATGCTCGTATATCAAGACCGCGCTCGTATATCAAAACATGCTCATATATCAGGACCGCGCTCATATATCAAGACCGCACTCGTATATCAAGACCGCTCTCGTATATCAAGACATGCTCGTATATCAAGACCGCGCTCGTATATCAAAACATACTCGTATATCAAGACCGCGCTCGTATAAATACATGCTCGTATATCAAAACATACTTGTATATCAAAGCATGCTCGTATATCAAAACATACTTGTATATCAAAGCATGCTCGTATATCAAGACATGCTCGTATATCAAGACATGCTCGTATATCAAGACCGCGCTCGTATATCAAGACATGCTCGTATATCAAGACATGCTCGTATATCAAGACCACGCTCGTATATCAAAACATGCTCGTATATCAAGACATGCTCGTATATCAAGACAAGCTCGTATGTCAAGACCGCGCTCGTATATCAAGACATGCTCGTATATCAAGACCACGCTCGTATATCAAGACCGCGCTCGTAGATCAAAACATGCTCGTATAGCAGAACATGCTCGTATATCAAAACATGCTCGTTTATCAAGACCGCGCTCGTATATCAAAACATGCTCGTATATCAAGACCGTGCTTGTATATCAAGACCGCGCTCGTTTTTCAAAACATGCTCATATATCAAGACCTCGCTCGTATATCAAAACATGCTCGTATATCAAGGCCGCGCTCGTATATCAAGACATGCTCGTATATCAAGACCGCGCTCGTATATCAAAACATGCTCGCATATCAAGACATGCTCGTAAATCAAGACCGCGCTCGTATATCAAAACATGCTCGTATATCAAGACATCGCTCGTATATCAAGATCGCGCTCGTATATCAAGACCGCGCTCGTATATCAAGACATGCTCGTATATCAAGACCGCGCTCGTATATCAAGACAGCGCTCACCTCCAAATGTGTGTAGCAGTGGTCTCAAAGTACCGGCCCGCGGGCCATTTGCGGCCCGTAGTCCAGTTATAAATGGCCCCCAGGCAGGGCAGAAGTGGGGGAGCAAAAAAAATATATTTTTTTTGTGAGCTGGCGCTATTTGGTGGTGAGCCGTTGGTATTACAAGTTATTACCACCAGATGTGAGCTGGCGCCATCTGGTGGTGGCCGTTGGTATTACAAGTTAAGCATTACAAGTTAAACAGCAATTCTAATGTCATTTTACACTATTTTCAGTGCCATCTTCTTCCCTCTAATTAGAACCCCCAAACATTATATATATTTTGTATCCTAACACCTTAGAGAATAAAATGGCGAGCGTTGCAATACTTTCTGTTACGCCGTATTTGCGCAGCGGTCTTACAAGCGTACTTTTTTTTGGAAAAAAATACACTTTTTTTAATTAAAAAATAAGACAACAGTAAAGTTATCCCCATTTTTCTAAATATTATGAAAGATAATGTTACGCCGAGTAAATTCATCCCCAACATGTCACGCTTCAAAATTGCGCCCGCTTGTGGAATGCCGACAAACTTTTTTACCCCTTAAAATCTTCATAGGCGACGTTTAAAAAAATCTACAGGTTGCATGTTTTGAGTTACAGAGGAGGTCTAGGGCTAGAATTATTGCTCTCGCTCTACCAATCGCGGCGATACCTCACATGTGTGGTTTGAACACCGTTTACATATGCGGGCACTGCTCACGTATGTGTTCGCTTCTGCGCGCGAGCTCGTCGGGACGGGGTGGGTTTTCTGGCTCCTAACTTTTTTAGCTGGCTCCTAGATTCCAAGCAAATTTGTCAAACCCTGACTTACACCAGTGCTGGGGGTAATAATGCGCTCGCATACACCTGTACAAAACATGCTCGTATATCAAAGCATACTTGTATATGAAAGCATGCTCGTATATCAAGACCGCGCTCGTATATCAAAACATGCGCGTATATCAAAACATGCTTGTATATCAAAACATGCTTGTATATCAAGACCGCGCTCGTATAGCAAAACATGCTCATATATCAAGACCGCGCTCGTATATCAAGACATGCTCGTATATCGAAACATGCTCGTATATCAAGACCGCGCTCGTATATCAAAACATGCTCATATATCAGGACCGCGCTCATATATCAAGACCGCACTCGTATATCAAGACCGCTCTCGTATATCAAGACATGCTCGTATATCAAGACCGCGCTCGTATATCAAAACATACTCGTATATCAAGACCGCGCTCGTATAAATACATGCTCGTATATCAAAACATACTTGTATATCAAAGCATGCTCGTATATCAAAACATACTTGTATATCAAAGCATGCTCGTATATCAAGACATGCTCGTATATCAAGACATGCTCGTATATCAAGACCGCGCTCGTATATCAAGACATGCTCGTATATCAAGACATGCTCGTATATCAAGACCACGCTCATATATCAAAACATGCTCGTATAACAGGACATGCTCGTATATCAAGACAAGCTCGTATATCAAGACCCCGCTCGTATATCAAGACATGCTCGTATATCAAGACCACGCTCGTATATCAAGACCGCGCTCGTAGATCAAAACATGCTCGTATAGCAGAACATGCTCGTATATCAAAACATGCTCGTTTATCAAGACCGCGCTCGTATATCAAAACATGCTCGTATATCAAGACCGTGCTAGTATATCAAGACATGCTCGTATATCAAGACCGCACTCGTTTTTCAAAACATGCTCATATATCAAGACCTCGCTCGTATATCAAGACATGCTCGTATATCAAAACATGCTCGCATATCAAGACATGCTCGTATATCAAGACCGCGCTCGTATATCAAAACATGCTCGTATATCAAGACCTCGCTCGTATATCAAAACATGCTCGTATATCAAGGCCGCGCTCGTATATCAAGACATGCTCGTATATCTAGACATGCTCGTATATCAAGACATGCTCGTATATCAAGATCGCGCTCGTATATCAAGACCGCGCTCGTATATCAAGACATGCTCGTATATCAAGACCGCGCTCGTATATCAAAACATGCTCATATATCAGGACCGCGCTCATATATCAAGACCGCACTCGTATATCAAGACCGCTCTCGTATATCAAGACATGCTCGTATATCAAGACCGCGCTCGTATATCAAAACATACTCGTATATCAAGACCGCGCTCGTATAAATACATGCTCGTATATCAAAACATACTTGTATATCAAAGCATGCTCGTATATCAAAACATACTTGTATATCAAGACATGCTCGTATATCAAGTCATGCTCGTATATCAAGACCGCGCTCGTATATCAAGACATGGTAATATATCAAGACCGCGCTCGTATATCAAAACATGCTCGTATATCAAGACATGCTCGTATATCAAGACCGCGCTCGTATATCAAAACATACTCGTATATCAAGACCGCGCTCGTATAAATACATGCTCGTATATCAAAACATACTTGTATATCAAAGCATGCTCGTATATCAAAACATACTTGTATATCAAAGCATGCTCGTATATCAAGACATGCTCGTATATCAAGACATGCTCGTATATCAAGACCGCGCTCGTATATCAAGACAGCGCTCACCTCCAAATGTGTATAGCAGTGGTCTCAAAGTACCGGCCCGCGGGCCATTTGCGGCCCGTAGACCAGTTATAAATGGCCCCCAGGCAGGGCAGAAGTGGGGGAGCAAAAAAAATTTTTTTTTTTTTGTGAGCTGGCGCTATTTGGTGGTGAGCCGTTGGCATTACAAGTTATTACCACCAGATGTGAGCTGGCGCCATCTGGTGGTGGCCGTTGGTATTACAAGTTAAGCATTACAAGTTAAACAGCAATTCTAATGTCATTTTACACTATTTTCAGTGCCATCTTCTTCCCTCTAATTAGAACCCCCAAACATTATATATATTTTGTATCCTAACACCTTAGAGAATAAAATGGCGAGCGTTGCAATACTTTCTGTTACGCCGTATTTGCGCAGCGGTCTTACAAGCGTACTTTTTTTGGAAAAAAATACACTTTTTTTAATTAAAAAATAAGACAACAGTAAAGTTATCCCCATTTTTCTAAATATTATGAAAGATAATGTTACGCCGAGTAAATTAATCCCCAACATGTCACGCTTCAAAATTGCGCCCGCTTGTGGAATGCCGACAAACTTTTTTACCCCTTAAAATCTTCATAGGCGACGTTTAAAAAAATCTACAGGTTGCATGTTTTGAGTTACAGAGGAGGTCTAGGGCTAGAATTATTGCTCTCGCTCTACCAATCGCGGCGATACCTCACATGTGTGGTTTGAACACCGTTTACATATGCGGGCGCTGCTCACGTATGTGTTCGCTTCTGCGCGCGAGCTCGTCGGGACGGGGTGCGTTTTCTGGCTCCTAACTTTTTTAGCTGGCTCCTAGATTCCAAGCAAATTTGTCAAACCCTGACTTACACCAGTGCTGGGGGTAATAATGCGCTCGCATACACCTGTACAAAACATGCTCGTATATCAAAGCATACTTGTATATCAAATCATGCTCGTATATCAAGACCGCGCTCGTATATCAAAACATGCGCGTATATCAAGACCGCGCTCGTATATCAAAACATGCTCGTATATCAAGACATGCTCGTATATCAAGACCGCACTCGTATATCAAACATACTCGTATATCAAGACCGCGCTCGTATATCAAGACATGCTCGTATATCAAGATCGCGCTCGTATATCAAGACCGCGCTCGTATATCAAAACATGCTCGTATATCAGGACCGCGCTCTTATATCAAAACATGCTCGTATATCAAGACCGCGCTCGTATATCAAGACATGCTCGTATATCTGGACATGCTCGTATATCAAGACCGCGCTCGTATATCAAGACATGCTCGTATATCAAGACCACGCTCGTTTATCAAAACATGCTCGTATATCAAGACCGCACTCGTATATCAAGACCGCACTCGTATATCAAGACCACGCTCGTAAATCAAAACATGCTCGTATATCAAGACCGCGCTCGTATATCAAGACATGCTCGTATATCAAGACCGCGCTCGTCTATCAAGACATGCTCGTATATCAAGACCGCGCTCGTATATCAAGACATGCTCGTATATCAAGACCACGCTCGTTTATCAAAACATGCTCGTATATCAAGACCGCGCTCGTATAAATACATGCTCGTATATCAAGACCGCGCTCGTATATCAAAACATGCTAGTATATCAAGACCGCACTCGTATATCAAGACCGCGCTCGTATATCAAAACATGCTCGTATATCAAGACCGCGCTCGTATATCAAAACATGCTCGTATATCAAGACCGCGCTCGTATATCAAGACATGCTCGTATATCAAGACCGCGCTCGTCTATCAAGACATGCTCTTATATCAAGACCGCGCTCGTATATCAAGACATGCTCGTATATCAAGACCACGCTCGTTTATCAAAACATGCTCGTATATCAAGACCGCGCTCGTATATCAAAACATGCTCGTATATCAAGACATGCTCGTATATCAAGACCGCGCGCGTCTATCAAGACATGCTCGTATATCAAGACCGCGCTCGTATATCAAGACAGCGCTCAGTGCTCACCTCCAAATGTGTATAGCAGTGGTCTCAAAGTACCGGCCCGCGGGCCATTTGCGGCCCGTAGACCAGTTATAAATGGCCCCCAGGCAGGGCAGAAGTGGGGGAGCAAAAAAAATATTTTTTTTTTGTGAGCTGGCGCTATTTGGTGGTGAGCCGTTGGTATTACAAGTTATTACCACCAGATGTGAGCTGGCGCCATCTGGTGGTGGCCGTTGGTATTACAAGTTAAGCATTACAAGTTAAACAGCAATTCTAATGTCATTTTTCACTATTTTCACTGCCATCTTCTTCCCTCTAATTAGAACCCCCAAACATTATATATATTTTTTATCCTAACACCTTGGAGAATAAAATGGCGATCGTTGCAATACTTTCTGTTACGCCGTATTTGCGCAGCGGTCTTACAAGCGTACTTTTTTTTGGAAAAAATACACTTTTTTTAATTAAAAAATAAGACAACAGTAAAGTTATCCCCATTTTTCTAAATATTATGAAAGATAATGTTACGCCGAGTAAATTCATCCCCAACATGTCACGCTTCAAAATTGCGCCCGCTTGTGGAATGCCGACAAACTTTTTTACCCCTTAAAATCTTCATAGGCGACGTTTAAAAAAATCTACAGGTTGCATGTTTTGAGTTACAGAGGAGGTCTAGGGCTAGAATTATTGCTCTCGCTCTACCAATCGCGGCGATACCTCACATGTGTGGTTTGAACACCGTTTACATATGCGGGCGCTGCTCACGTATGTGTTCGCTTCTGCGCGCGAGCTCGTCGGGACGGGGTGCGTTTTCTGGCTCCTAACTTTTTTAGCTGGCTCCTAGATTCCAAGCAAATTTGTCAAACCCTGACTTACACCAGTGCTGGGGGTAATAATGCGCTCGCTGACACCAGTACTGTTGTTTTTGAAGTTTGAAAGTTTGCATGCGGCCCCCCATGGCATATGAAAACTTGTCTTGTGGCCCTCAGGTAATTTGAGTTTGAGACCCCTGGTTTAAAGCAACCGCATCAGACAATATCGCCATCTTGTGGTACATACAAATATACCTAAAACTATTACAAATTTATTTACACTTTCATTAGCAATTGAAATACCATATGTAAAAGGGAAGAAAACATTAAAGGGGTTGTAAAGGTACAATTTTTTCCCCTAAATAGCTTCCTTTACCTTAGTGCAGTCCTCCTTCACTTACCTCATCCTTCCATTTTGCTTTTAAATGTCCTTATTTCTTCTGAGAAATCCTCCCTTCCTGTTCTTCTGTCTGTAACTCCACACAGTAATGCGAGGCTTTCTCCCTGGTGTGGAGTGTCGTGCTCGCCCCCTCCCTTGGACTACAGGAGGGTCAGGACGCCCACTAACAGACAGCTCCTATCTCTATCTGCAACGTAGAGAGCGTCCTGACTCTCCTGTAGTCCTGTAGTAAACTTTGTAAATTTGGGGGGGGGGGGCCTGTCAGGTTGGCTGTATCCCCCCCCCCCCCCGTGGTTTCTAACAGCAGCCCTGGCTGTTACCACCTGGGTGTGATATCACAATAAGCTTGTTGCTCAAAAAATACAGGAGCCTCTTTGGGTAGAGTCATGCATTTTTTGGTCCCTGTATGCTTTAATACGCCTCTCCTCCTAGTAACTAGCTTTCCATTGGCCGAAAAAAACACTCCAGCCGGAAAACACCTAAAATACAAGTGTACAAATGTGCATTAAAAAAAATGCTCCAAAAGTGCTTAAAGAAGCTCAAGCTCAAATAGGAACCTAGCCTTAAAGCGGAGTTCCACCCTAAAGTGGAACTTCCACTCATCTGATTCCTCACCCCCTCCGATGCCACAATTGGCACTTTTCGGAGGGAGGGGGGACAGGATACCTGTCTTTGACAGGTATCCTTTCCCACTTCCGGGAGTCTGGGCTGTGGCCTGTGACGTCGCCTCGGGGCTCCCTCCTCCTCCCCCGGCTGCTGGGCCAATAGGAGAAAAGAGTGGGGCCTCGCGCATGTGCAGTAGGGTTCCCGGCGTGAAGCCGAAAGGCTACACTGCCAGGTTGCCTTACCCGCAATGGCGGCGGCAGAACCCGACACCTGATAGAAACATCAGCTGCGGGTGCCGACATCACTGGACTCCAGGACAGGTAAGTGTCCATTTATTAAAAGCCAGCAGCTGCAGACGCACTTGATGCCTGTAAAAAGTTGTCCACCAATTTATTAAGTCGTGGAATGAACAAGTCAGAGAAACGTCTTGCGCAAATGTATTTTATAAAGCTGCCAAGCTTCGCTCAGCAGCCACGCGTCCTACGAGCTTCCACTTGGGCTACCTCTACTATTTTTCCCCTTTTTCCAACAAACCAAGCGGGTTCTGGGAAAGGTAGGGGTTTTGGGTAGGGAGAGTTACTAAGTGGAGATGCACTTATGTTTTTTTCCAACAGACTGAGCGGGATCTGGGAAAGGTAGGGGTTTAGGGTGGGGAGAATCACTAAGTGGAGATGCACTTAGGGTTAAAGTTCATGGGTCAAAGGTCAGCTAGGGTTAGGGTCAGGTTAGGGTTGCCGTCAGGGTTAGGGCTTAGGGTTAGGGTTTTAGGATTAGGGGGTTAAGGGTTAGGGTGAGGGTTAGGGTTGGGGTTAGGGTAGTGGTTAGGGGGTTAGGGTTGGGGTTAGGGTTAGGGTTTCCCATTGAAGAATATGGCTAGGACTCAGGAATTGGAACAGGGACCTCCCCCAAAGATCAGAAGGCGGGTTCCCAAAGGTCACAGGGCGTGGCTGACCCACTCCCACCAAAGTGTACTGCCTACCCCAACTAAGTCGGGGAATGAACAAGTCGGGGAAAGTTGTTACCTACTACTACTTTTACCAGTTTTACCCTGTTGGGTAATAAAGAACAGAAAAAGATACATACAGTGTTGACATTGACCTTATTACAGCTCTCATCCAGTACCCTAGACGGCAGAGAATTAGAGGTAACATGCCACCCAAATCAAACCAGCAGCTCCTTCGGGGGTATTGCTACACTTATATTGGTGGTCAATTGGAAAACGTTCACTTTACACATAGCTAAAAAGATCAGTGGTTACATATCTAATGTCGCGTACACACGATCGGAAATTCCGACAACAAAACCGTGGATTTTTTTCCAAAGGAATGTTGGATCAAACCTGTGTTGCTTACACACGGTCATTCTGAGCACGCATGTTTTTTCCCCCTCGGAAAAGCATACACACGAGCGGTTTTCGCGATGAGAAAAAGACCGACGGGAAACACGACGGGAAAAAATAGAGCAGGCTCAAAAATTTTTGCGGGAAGTTTTCTCGTCAGGAAAACTGCTATGGAGCATGCACACGACCCACGACAACCAATCTATAAAAACGGCAGTTTTCTCGTCGCTGTGCATGAGGCATGAGGCAGCCTATTCATATAAATGGGCTGCTCTAACACACAGGACACAATACATGATGTAACACACATGCGTTTTATGCACCACAGTGGACCTGGCTGGTGTAAATAGCCACAAATGAATGGGAGACCTTCATGCGACTTGAGTCAATGCACAACATGTACTGAACTCACCGCAGTTACCCGTTCTTGTGATAACAACCATCAACAAATGGGTTGCCTTCATGCAACGTGCACTGATGCATAACACAACATGCACTGATACATAACACAACATGCACTGAATGCACTGCGGTGGACTGTGCTGGTGGTAATGGGTCGTCAAGTATTGCAATGCTGAACGATAATCGCATCGTACGTGGACAGTGTATACTGGGGAGGTGCAGTGTGTTGATTTTAGAAGATATTGACCACAAATAGGAGTGCCATGAGCTCTACAGTCAGAGTACACTTTGTTTGTGTAGCTATCTTTGTTGTTAGAAGCGTTTGCTTTGTCTCAGTGTCTAAGTCGCTGGGCCATTTTCAACCAGCTTTATTATCACTGTTCCCAGTAACAACACATTGGATTTTGTGACACGGTTATGCAAAGTTCAGTACAGACTAATGACAATGCCACTGTAATCCCAGGGCAGGTATTATTTATTGGGTGCAGGTAATTATTGACTTTACACAGTTCCTGCCAAATCCCAGAACTATAGGGGACCCCAGAATCTACACAACGGGCACAGAATCTGGCGTGTATATATATATATATATATATATATATATATATATATATATATATACAGTATCTCACACCCCTTATACACATATATATGTGTGGTGTGTTACTCTCACATTATTGCCAATTTACAAGATTGAAATTTACTGACAGGACACCAAAAAAGTACTGGGCACAGCCAAGTTTTTACTGGCAGTTCCAAAAGTACTGATGATGAAGATGACACCTCACCGACACGACATGTCCCCTCCTGAGTCACAGTGACAGTCTCTCTCCACACCAGGTGGTCAATCCAATCAGCATTGACAGTCCTGGCTTGCCTTGCTCCCATACCTCAGACCCACACACGAGGCTCCGCCGCTCCACTTGACTTCCTTGCACCATGGCATCACACGAAACTCTCATGCCTTGTACACACGATCGGAATTTCAGATGAAAAAAATCAGACGGAATTTTTTTCACCGGATACTCCGACCATGTGTGGGCCCCATCGAACTTTTTTTCCATCAGAGTTTAGAAATAGAACATGTTTTATTTATTTTTCCGATGGCACCGCAGGTACACAGAAGGGTTATTACCACAGGGTACCCGGCGTCCTTCAGGCATCCATGTGTTTGCTGCTCCATAGACTGTACTGTCTACTTTGTGGCTACTAATATAAATAGTACTTGGACGCATGCTTTATACACCTGTCAGTTATGATATACTGTATCGGTTTGCCCCGGAATTAAAGCTTTTTCCTGGATCTTTTCAGATATGGTTTTCCCTTCTGTGTACCTGCAGTGCCCCCCCTATGGTTTACATCATAGGCTCAGTGAATCCCTTTTTCGAACTTTGGAGACTTTCCGATTATATTTGGACCTCTCTACACCACTTTTTGATACATCTATACACCTTTTTTGGAATGCTTTGAGACAATGAAATATATCTTTACATCGTTAAATCCCTTCTGCTCGTCCTGAGGAAGCCCAACAGCGAAACGCGTAGACGATATACAGAGGATACTGTCCATTTATACTATACAATTTATATGGTTTTACTATCTTTATTTTTTTTTGTTAAATTTCTATTTTTGTAATAAAATGTCTATTTTATATATTCCCGTCTTGCCTCCAAAATCCGACCATCAATTGCTACTTTTTTGAGTATCGGTCCCTTTCTTTGTCTTCTAAATTTACGGATGTGGCAAATGTGAGTGCTCCCCCCCCCCCCCTTACCCTTCTCTGTTTTTTTAGGGCACTATTCCTCCCACTGATACCAATGAAGGGGCACTATTCCTCCCACTGATACCGATGAAGGGGCACTATTACTCCCACTATTATAAAGGATGGGACACTATTACCAAGGATGAGACATTATTCCTCCCACTGACACTAAAGATGGGACACTTTTCCTCCCATTGACACCAACAACAAGGCGCTATTGCTCCCACTAATACCAAACCATTGTTTACTCCCACTGGCCACAGTCCAGCCCCCTTAATTAAAGTCTAAACTGGCCCTTTATTTAGAAAGTTTGGAGGCCCCTGATCTATTGTGTCATGCAATCTTCACATCACACCTTTTGTCCGAAGCCATGTTTTGAAGCAAGTGTAAACTAGCCCTCAGCTAACCATTTTATTTAGTGACAGGAGCTTTGACTGGTGTTCAGAGCTTTAGGGTTAGCTTATACTTGCCTCAAAACATGGCTTCGGACACGCTTTGTTAAAGCTCTCTGAATGCCAGTCAAAGCTCCTGTCACTTAATAAAATCGTTAGCTTACAGTCCTGTTTACACCTTGCTTTTGCTTGGTGCTTTGATGAGGCTTCGGTTGAGCATAAGTGGGGCTTCGCGAAGCTTCAAGCGAGCATTGCCGTAGACTTCTATGGAGGCTTGGAAGATGCTTTGAAGCACCACTGAAGCTACATGGGGTATTATTTTGGAAGCGAAGCCGAAGCAAAAGCAAGGTGTAAAAAGGACTGTAAGCTAACTATTTTATTTAGTGACAGGAGCTTTGACTGGCGCTCAGAGAGCTTTAATAAAGCCTATCCGAAGCCTTGTTTTGAAGCAGGGACCGACCTGTCAGAGCGTCACTCTCCCCTATCGGGGATCAGATGACGATGGACCGTAGAGTCTGTTTTCACTAGGGTTGTCCCGATACCGATACTTGTATCGGTATCGGGACCGATTCCGAGTATTTGCGGGAGTACTTGTACTTAAAATAGAATACTTGCACCCATCCCGCCGCATCCCCGCTGCCGCCGCCGCTTGGTTAATACGGGCGGGGAACATTACAGCTTTCATTTGAATAGCTGTAGTGTTTCCCGCCGCACCGCGTATAGACACTCCCCCTTGCTCGGGTGAACTGTCCAATCCCGAGCAAGGGGGAGTGTCTATACGCAGCGCGGCGCGAAAGACTACAGCTATTCAAATGAAAGCTGTAATGTTCCCCGCCCGTATTAACCAAGCGGCGGCGCGGCAGCATGTACGGTAAGGGGGACATGGCTGCATATATGGGGGGGACATGGCTGGCTATGGGGGGGACATGGCTGCATATGGGGGGGACATGGCTGGATATGGGGGGGACATGGCTGCATATGGGGGGGACATGGCTGCATATGGGAGGGGACGTGGCTGGATATGGGGGGGACATGGCTGGATATGGGGGGACATGGCTGCATATGGGGGGGACATGGCTGGATATGGGGGGGGACATGGCTGGATATGGGGGGGACATGGCCGGATATGGGGGGGACATGGCTGGATATGGGGGGGGGACATGGCTGGATATGGGAGGGGACATGGCTGGATATGGGAGGGGACATGGCTGGATATGGGAGGGGACATGGCTGCATATGGGGGGGACATGGCTGCATATATGGGGGGGGACATGGCTGCATCTGTGGGGGGACATGGCTGCATCTGTGGGGGGACATGGCTCCATATGTGGGGGACATGGCTGCATTTGTGGGGGGACATGGCTGCATTTGGGGACACATTTAAAAAAAAGTTTCGGTATCGGCGAGTACTTGAAAAAAAGTATCGGTACTTGTACTCGGTCCTAAAAAAGTGGTATCGGGACAACCCTAGTTTTCACCCGATCCAATCTGCCAGACGGAAGGAAAACTAGCTATTAAGGGCCCTTTCACACAGGGCTGTCCATGTGATCCCCGCTGAGCAGGCAGATGACAGGTCGGTCTCTGCGCACTGTGCAGGGACCGACCTGTCAGAGTCGCTCTCCCCTATCGGGGATCGGATGACGGCGGACCGTAGAGTCTGTTTTCACCCGATCCAATCCGCCAGACGGAAGGAAAAGTAGGGTTTTCCTCCGTCACACTTTGGCGGATCGGAGTGGGTCGGATGTCAGCGGACATGTCACCGCTGACATCTGTGGCTCCATAGAGGTGCACGGAGCGCCCGTTCAGTTCCGCCTTAAAACCTGTCAGGCGGACGTGAACAGTCCGCCCGTGTGAAAGGACCCTTAGAGCCGGTTCACACTGGGGCGACTCGTCAGGCGGCTCAGCCGCTTGACGAGTCGCATCCCATTCTATGCAATAGAACCGTTCTAATAGGAGCGACGCAAGTTCTTGTTCAAAGGTTCTTGTATGACTTCGGGGGCGGCTCGGGGCGACCTGCATTGACTTCTATACGGAGGTCTTTTTGCAGGTCGCCTCTGAAGTCGTCTTCAGGACGCCTTGCGGAGTCGCCCCCGAAGTCGTGCCGCCTAAGTGTGAACCGGCTCTTAATGTGTGCTGAAGCTGAAGCAAATGTAAATGAGCCCTCAGTGTATTTTGGTACGCTGCAGCATCAAGTGCATTGCATTAAAAGGTGTTCCTGTGTTTAAAAAAGTAAAATGGCTGACATCTTCACCAATATACTGTATATACCAGTGATGGGGAACCTTGGCACCCCAGATGTTTTGGAACTACATTTCCCATGATGCTCATCTACACTGCAGAGTGCCTGAGCATCATGGGAAATGTAGTTCTAACACATCTGGAGTGCCAAGGTTCGCCATCACTGGTATATACCAATAATAAAAATAATGACTCAGCTCAGGCTCAGCAGCCATTGCTTTTTAGAAAGCACACATAGGATTTTGTATTAATAATGGGTCACAGAATCAATCTTTAATTTTCAAATCATATCAAGACTATAACTGCAGCCCTCAGTCTCCTCATACACAATCACACATTTCTGTTCATCGCCTCAGATGCTAAATATATATAACGCCTGAGGAGAGGCCCCGCCCTGTTACCACTCATCCCCCGCCCCGCCGTCGCCCAGCACACACCGGGAGGGGGGGGGCCCCGCCCATTGCCTTCAAACTATCCAACCAGATGACAGCAGTAGCTGTTACTCTGGGAACCAATCAGGTTGGAGAATACTGCGCTGTTAGCCAGTTCAAACAAGGGTGCAGGAGCGGCTGGGTGCCCGGATTTGCCGGGTGTATTCGCGATTCATCGCCGGTCCGCAGGAGGGAGCAGTACGGAGGATAGGTGAGAGGAGTGCGCTGTGTGATGACGGGGGAGGCTGGGGACGTGCTGGCTGCAGGGTGGCGGGGCCCGGGGCCTGTACAGGCCGGGTGTCCATGGTAGTGTGAGCTGAGGACTGTTATGCTGGAGACACCGAGATCACCCACCTCTGTGTGCCTGCATTCCTATACTGGGCTGTACATATCGTCACATCACACCAATGGCTATCACTATTCTATACTAACTGAGATATATCTATCTATCTATCTATCTATCTATCTATCTATCTATCTATCTATATATATATATATATATATATATATATATATATATATTTATCTCTCTATTGCTCTCAGACTGATGTGTATACACCGATCAGCCATAACTTTATGACCACCTAATACTGAGTAGATCCCCCTTTTGCCCTCACAATAGCCACACTAGATCTATGAAGGTATGCTGTGGGATCTGACACCAAGCTGTCAGTAGCAGATCCTTAAAGGGTAAGTTCACCTTCTACAGAGAAATCTGCAAGGGGGACCTACACAGGACCCCCCCCCCCCCCCCGCATCTGTCCCCCGCCAGTTCTAAGTCCTGAGAACTGAGCGATCAAATACAGCAGATCGCTCGGTTCAGAGCTCCATGTGCCAAGGGGGACGGGAGCGCCTGGCTCAGGCCGTCAGCGGCTTGCTGAGCCGGGGGGTGATAGTCCAGGGGGTGGATCTAAAATGTTATTGCTGTGATCTTGCCCCCCCCCCCCCCCCAGCCTAAACCGACTTTGTGACATCAGCTGACCGTGAACTTCAGCCCGCTGTCAGCTGAAAACGAGCTGTACAAAGTGGTTGTAAAATCTCAAGGTTTTTCTTCTGTGTGGACAGGCGATCTCCTGGGACCTGTCACGTGTCCCAGGAAATCACCTAGAGGGAGGGGCCACCTGAGGCGAGAGGAGGAGTCGCCTAGGCGGTCCCAGGGCAGAAGTGGGGCAGGAAGACCCACCGAAGCCCCCCACTCCCCCCCCCAAAAAAGATTTGCATGCCAAATGTGGCATGTAAGGGGGTGAGGAGTAAGGATGAGCTCCAGCGTGTTCAGAAGACAGCAGGTGGGACTGAGAAGGGGCCGGGCATGGCGTAGATCACCACAGATTATATGGCAATCTATCGCCGGAAGTGGGAGGAAATACCTGGATTAGGTAGACATATGCTCCACCCCCCCCCCCCCTGAAAGGTGTCAAATGTGACACCAGAGGGGGGGAGGAGTCAGACAGTGCAAGTTGCATTTTTGGGTGGAACTCAGCTTTAAAGCACTCCTCACTAAGGATGAGCTCCAGCGTGTTCGCATGGTACACGTGCAGAGCCCGCCAGGAAGTGTGCACGGCGCTGCGCTAATCACAGCCAGGGAGACATTTCCCGATCTCTGCAGCCGAGCATTGGGAAATGTCTCCCTGGCTGTGATTAGCGCAGCGCCGTGCAGACTTCCTGGTGGGCTCTGCACGTGCGAACACGCTGGAGCTCATCCTTAGTGAGGAGTGCTTTAAAGCGGAGTTCCACCCAAAAATGCAACTTCCACTGTCTGACTCCTCCCCCCTCTGGTGTCACATTTGACACCTTTCAGGGGGGGGGGGGTGGAGCATATGTCTACCTAATCCAGGTATTTGCTCCCACTTCCGGCGATAGATTGCCGTAGAATCTGTGGTGATCTACGCCATGCCCGGCCCCTTCTCAGTCCCACCTGCTGTCTTCTGGGAGACACACAGGTCCCAAAAGACAGCAAGGACCGGTGAGGATGTGCAGTGCGACTCGCACATGCGCAGTAGGTAACCAGGCTGTGAAGTTGCTACCTAATTCCATTACTGAAGATGCCGGTGACTCCACCCAGGACGGATCGGCTTCTGTTGAGGGCATTGCGGGCGCCCTCGACAAGTTAGTGTCCTAATATTAAAAGTCGGCAGCTACTATACTATATAATATACAGTTTTTTTTCTGAGCATTTGTCAAGGGCTCGGGGAGTACACATGCAGAAATCCTAACCCCCCCCCCCCCCCCTGCCGCACACAACCCATTCAAGTGAATGGGGCCCCTCTGCATGCAGCCTGCAATTGTATTCTAGTACGGAGTTCAAGAGGTTATGGTAGACAGCAAGGAGGAGGTGATAGGTCACCTCACCACCTGTCAGCTGAATTCTGATCGCTTTTCAGAGAGCAGACACCTGTGTGAACAAATGGGCAGTTTTTAGTGGCGGCAATATGCAGATAAGTCGGTTATCACAATATGGGAAGAACAAATGGGTTAATTGTCACAATATGACCAAAAGTTCTTCATGCACGTAAAAGACCCTGGCCCAGATTCTGAAAGGGCTTACGACGGCGCAACGGCATGTGCGCCGTCGTAAGTCCTAATCTGGGCCGTCGTATCTATGCGACTGATTCTTAGAATCAGTTGCGCAGAGATAACCATTAGATCCGACTACAACGGCTCTTACGCTGTCGGATCTTAAATGCAATTTCTTTTTTTTTCGCCGCTAGGTGTCGCCTCCGTCGTTTTCCCGATCGAGTATGCAAATTGGCAAAATACGCGAATTCCCGAACGTACGCGCGGCCAACGCAGTGAAGATATGACATTTACGTTAGATTTGCGACGCGTAAAGTTGCCCCTGCTATATGAGGGGCAACCGATGTTCAGTATGGCCGTCGTTCCCGCGTCGAAATCTAAAAATTTACGTTGTTTGCGCAAGTCGTCCATGAATTTAGCGCAATGCACGTCGGGAAATTTTAGGGACGGCGCATGCGCAGTACGATCGGCGCGGGAACACACCCAATTTAAATGATCCACGCCACCTACCCGGATCATTTGAATTAGGCAGGCTTGCGCCGGAGGATTTACGCTACAGGCAAGTTCTTTGTGAATAAATCAGTTGCCCGTAAAACTTGCGGCAACGTAAACGAGATACGTTACGCCCGCATAGTTTTATGCTGAGATACGAGAATCTGGGCCCCTGTCTTTTTTTTTCCCTCTCCTGAAATATAAAAAAAAAAAAAATCTCCCAAAAGCAAAATTTCCCTCCTACTCCAGGAAGACCCAAAACACCCTTTTCCCCAGCAAACCCCTACCATCCATTAAAACGTTTACCAGACTTCTTTTTTTTGTGCCACAAGAGATTAGTAAAGCTTTTTCTCTTCTGTAAAAATAAAATAAATGTCCTTAAAGCGGAGCTCCACCCTAAAGTGGAACTCCCGCTGATCGGATCCCTCCCCTCCCTCCGGTGTCACATTTGAAACCTTTCAGGGGGGTGCAGATACCTGTCTAAAGACAGGTATTTGCACCCACTTCCGGCCACAGTCTGTGGGCAGGACATCGCCTCCCGTCCCTTCACCTTCACTTCCTGGTTCCTTCACCGAGGATGGCGGGGGGGCAGCAGAGTGACGAGCGATCGCTCGTCCTCTGCTGCGGACGGCGCTGGACTCCAGGACAGGTAAGTGTCCTGATATTAAAAGTCAGCAGCTCCCATTATTTGTAGCTGCTGACTTTTAAAAAAAAAAACAAATTTCAGCGCACATCCGCTTTAAAGGGGTTGTAAAAGTAAAACATTTTTTTTTTCTGTAAATAGCTTCCTTTACCTTAGTGCAGTCCGCCTTCACTTACCTCATCCTTCCATTTTGCTTTTAAATGTCCTTATTTCTTCTGAGAAATCCTCACTTCCTGTTCTTCTGTCTGTAACTCCACACCGTAATGCAAGGCTTTCTCCCTGGTGTGGAGTGTCGTGCTCGCCCCCTCCCTTGGACTACTGGAGAGTCAGGACGCCCACTAACACACAGCTCCTTTCTCTATCTGCAACGTAGAGTGTCCTGACTCTCCGGTAGTCCAAGGGAGGGGGCGAGCACGACACTCCACACCAGGTTCCCTCACCAAGGATGGGGGGGGGGCAGCAGAGTGACGAGCGATCGCTCGTCCTCTTTGGCGTGGGACTCAAAGACCGGTAAGTGTCCTAAAATTAAAATATTTTATTATTTATTTATTTTTTTCAGCGGAGCTCCGTTTTAAGTCATTTTCAAGCTATAAATCTAGATTTTGAATGTGTGCAGAAAATTGGCGTGGCAGTGAAAGGGTTAAACTTGCTGTGTTCTAGGATTGGGCGCCTTTAACCAAAGTTGTATGTAGCTGCATACAAAGGACTCTGTACAGTCCACACACAGTGATGTAGCTCTTCTGTGAAAATACATTCTAAAGTTGCATCTTTGTATCTTATTTTATCATCATGACTTGGTAAGAGGATGTCAAGAGACGACATTCTGCAACTTTCACTATGTAGTTGGTTATAAGTAACAGTTGCCAGATACTCAAACCCCACAATGGAGAAGAGGTCAGAGCACATTTAGTTAACCCTTCTGATTCCTCTTTTGCACCTTGTACATTTATTTTTATTACAGGTACCTATATAGTGCCCACTGTTTACGCAGCACTTGTCTATATTGTACATTCACGTCAGTCCTCGCCCTCAAGGAGCTTACAATCAAAGGCCCCTAACTCGCATTCATGCATATACTAGGGCCAATTATCCTAGCAGCATGTCTTTGTACATATTACAGTGCTTTAATGTATTCTCCTTCAGGAACATGTTGCATGTTCCATTCATTTTAGGATGTAGCGTTTTTGTTCTCAATTTTCAATGGATGAGGGATGTTGCGGTTTATGTCACTGACCATGTATACATGGAAGTAATGTGCTGTGTAATGCTGATGGAATACCTCTCTGAATTCCTGCGTTTCTCTGGTTTGTTGTGCGTTTCTGTCATGTGTATTACTATAGCTTCTAACTGCCATTCATTCCTCGTGGTGGCTGTTATGTTGGCAGAAAGATTTTTCCGGTCTCTCCTCCTGGAATGTGTGATGTAGCCGTGTGCCTGGGGAATGCTGTACATGATACAGTGATTGTTCACGTCTTCATAAACTGACCGTCGTGGGATGACGCGTACGAATTGGGGGAGGGGCAGCGCTGCCCAAACAGAAAGTGAAACTCTGGTTGCCATGGGTTCTTTCCTTTTGCGTCTCTAACATGAGTTTTTTCATTAGTGGCAGGGCTGATATCAGAGGTGTTATAGACACGGTAAAGTGATTGTAAGGCCCCTTTCACATTGAGGCGTTTTTCATGCGGTACAGCGCTAAAATTAGCGCTACTATACCGCATGAAAAATCATGCCCTGTAGTGTTCAATGTGAAAGCCGGAAGGCTTTCACACTGAAACGGTGCGCTAGCAGGAGCGCTCCAAAGTCCTGCTAGCCGCATCTTTACTGCGGTATAGGAGCGGTGTGTTCACCGCTCTATACCGCTCCTTCCCATTGAAATCAATGGGAAACTGCGGTAATACCGCCCGCAACACGGGCGGTATTAACCCTTTTTCGGCCGCTAGCGGGGGTTAAAACCTCACCGCTAGCGCCTGAATATCGTGGTAAATACGACGGTATAGCGGCGCTACAAATAGCACAGCTATACCGTCACCGCGGCTCCACGCCTCAATGTGAAAGGTCTAAAGGAAAAATTTTTAAACAAAAAGTCTCTATACTTGCCTATACATCAAACCAATGTGCCGCGCTATTTACTGTAAAACTTTCTTCCTGGGCAATAATCATAAATCCAATGCAAATTATTAATGTGAAAAATACATATTGGTAATATAAATATAATTCATGCTTAATAATTTGAGTGAAATAAAGTGTTCATAATTCAAAGTCCTTTGAGATTTTCAATGTAGTTAAAACCTTGTCTCTAAACTATATGGACTCTGCAGGATCCTGGGCTGTTCAGTGTTCTCCTCGGTACATATGTGAAAGGCAAGGCTGGATAGTACTTTATCTTTTTTTAAATATTTTATCCAGGGTACTCGCACTTCTTTGGTACTTGCAGTGCACCACTCTATAACAGTCAGAAATAATAAAACTCCAATGGGGTTTGTATGTCCATATGGTCCTCCCCGGCTGCTCAAGCTGGTGTTGGAACCACCTCCTACGCTGTCCTGTCCCCTCCCCAACGCGTGTCGACACAGGGATGATGCCTTTTACTCAGGGGGATCATCTCTATACTTTCCTGTTCTCTGTAATGGAACTCTTTGGGTCCCTACGCTACTGCTTCTGGCCCCTCCCCTCCGTTCACTGCCCCCATAGGGAATCCCCTGCAAGGTAATTGCATAATGTGCTAGTAGGCATCACATACTAACACATTATGAAATGCTTACTTTTTTAGAACAAAGCGAGTCATGGCCACAACACAGTTATGCCGTTCCTTCAGAGCTCATGTGTTGGTGGCATCACTGGCTGCTGCTTGCTAGAATATCTCCTAAATATTGCATGTTTAGGCCTGGTTCACCTATGCATTTTTATTACTTTTGTGCAGATTTGCCGTACAGAATGTGTTCTATAGGTCAGGGGTTGACAAATTTGCTTGGAATCTAGGAGCCAGCTAAAAAAGTTAGGAGCCAGAAAACGCGCCCCAGCAAACATACGTGAGCAGCGCCCGCATATGTAAACGGTGTTCAAACCACACATGTGAGGTATCGCCGCGATTGGTAGAGCGAGAGCAATAATTCTAGCCCTAGACCTCCTCTGTAACTCAAAACATGCAACCTGTAGAATTTTTTTAAACGTCGCCTATAGAAATTTTAAAGGGTAAAAGTTTGTCGCCATTCCACGAGCGGACGCAATTTTGAAGCGTGACATGTTGGGTATCAATTTACTCGGCGTAACATTATATTTCACAATATTAAAAAAAAATGGAGATAACTTTACTGTTTTATTTTTTAATTAAAAAAGGTGTAATTTTTCCCAAAAAAATTGCGCTTGTAAGACCGCTGCGCAAATACGGCGTGACAGAAAGTATTGTAAAGATCGCCATTTTATTCTCTAGGGTGTTAGGATAAAAAATATATGTAATGTTTGGGGGTTCTAATTAGAGGGAAGTAGATGGCAGTGAAAATAGTGAAAAATGACATTAGAATTGCTGTTTAACTTGTAATGCTTAACTTGTAATACCAACGGCCACCACCAGATGGTGCCAGCTTACACATCTGGTGGTAATAACTTGTAATACCAACGG
This sequence comes from Rana temporaria, assembly GCF_905171775.1. NCBI lineage: Eukaryota > Metazoa > Chordata > Amphibia > Anura > Ranidae > Rana > Rana temporaria. The sequence goes on along the minus strand of NC_053499.1, from coordinate 24,903,239 downwards.
CACACCACCAGATGGCTCCAGCTCACACAAGCCAAGTCGCCAGGACCCTATTTCTAGTCGCCATGGCGACCTGGCGCCCGGGATTTGTCGAGCCCTGCTATAGGTAACCTTGTTAAATGGACTGCAGTGCAAAAAAAGCGCAAAAAATGCATAGGTGTGAACCAGGCCTAAGGAGACATTGATTTTACCTATAGATAATCTTACCCATAGGTAAAGGCAATGGGAGGATTTACTACTTATTTAACGCTTCAGGCCTAAAAATACGCATTTTAACGTGTAAATGGTTTTGGCAGCAAGAGTTGGGACACACGGCACAGGGAGCATCATTTTATTGCCTATAAAAATTCAGGAATCCTCCAACAACATTTCAGGCATTCTTGCCCTTTGTCAGGATATTATCATTATGAATCATATAATATACAAGGCAGGATATTTGAAATGAGGAATGGATACAGAGTAAGCATTGGATAATCCAACAAATACATTGTAACAATCATTCTAGCCTTCTTCACATGGCTGTTTAGCTGCATTCACCGGATTCCAGCAGGAAGAATCATTGGATCTTGTGGCTGCAATGACAAGTGCATGAGCATGGTGGCTGCTGATCAGCCTGTACAAAGTATTGACCAGCTGACAGCGGCTGTCGCTGTTCACATGTAGCCGTACATCAAGCTGCTGCAGTTAGGGACAGGTCTTTACAGCAGCGGCCGCTTTGCCCATGTACTTGTCATTCTATCCACTAGAATACACTGAATGCGGCTAAATGTAAAGAAGGTCTTGGCTGCAAGTGTGACTAGTGATCTAATCAGTCGGTGGAATCTCTCCTACTCCTGGGAAGGTTTGTAATTAAAACCTATAGACCCAAATATGCAGCAACCACCCTACAGTATGTCCTAGACTAGAGGGAGGGATGTGTATATATTTCAACCCATGGTTTGACAAATTTGTTTGGCATCTAGGAGCCAGCTAAAAAAGTTAGGAGCCAGAAAACGCACCCCGTCCCGACGAGCTCGCGCGCAGAAGCTAACACATACGTGAGCAGCGCCCGCATATGTAAACGGTGTTCAAACCACACATGTGAGGTATCGCCACGATTGGTAGAGCGAGAGCAATAATTCTACCCCTAGACCTCCTCTGTAACTCAAAACATGCAACCTGTAGATTTTTTTAAACGTCGCCTATGAAGATTTTAAAGGGTAAAAGTTTGTCGGCATTCCACGAGCGGACGCAATTTTGAAGCGTGACATGTTTGGTATGAATTTACTCGGCGTAACATTATCTTTCATAATTAAAAAAAATAAATGGGGATAACTTTACTGTTTTTTTTTTTTAATTAAAAAAAGTGTAATTTTTTCCCAAAAAAGTGCGCTTGCAAGAACGCTGCGCAAATACAGCGTGACAGAAATTATTGCAACGATCGCCATTTTATTCTCTAGGGTGTTAGGATAAAAAAATATATTATGTTTGGGGGTTCTAATTAGAGGGAAGAAGATGGCAGTGAAAAATGACATTAGAATTGCTGTTTAACTTGTAATGCTTAACTTGTAATACCAACGACCACCACCAGATGGCGCCAGCTCACACAAGGAGGAGCTGGGGACTTCACAAAAAAAGCCAAGTCGCCAGGATGCTATTACTAGTTGCCATGGCGACCGGGATTTGTCGAGCCCTGTTTGAACTCATTATTAGGGAGTGTATAACTAAAAACATTCCCCCCCCCCCCCCCCGAAGTTCCACCAAAAGAAAAAAAAAAGAAATTAAAATCCAGCAGCTACAAATTCTGCAGCTGCTGACTTTTTTAATAAATGGACACTTGCCTCTCCAGGGTGCCCGTGACGTCAGGATGAGGGAATCCGGAAGTGAAGCGTGCGTCCTTGCTGGTCCCTACTGTGTTCTGGGTCTTGTGCGTCTCCCAGAAGACAGTGGAGGGGGATTGGAAGGGGCATGACTCCCGCGGGGGTCTATGCCCTGAAGTGGGTGCAGATACCTGTATTAGACAAGTATCTGCACCCCCCCCCCCAAAAGGTGCCAAATGTGACACCGGAGTTCCAAAAAGCTGAGGTTCCATTTTTGTGTGGACCATCGCTTTAAGTGGAGAGGTGTTGGAACTGGGATTTTATTGCTGTCTGGACCCCAATTAGGGCGAGTCGCTCTTTTCTACTGGTGACCATAAATCAGTGAAAGAATATAACATTTTGAGTTGGCACTGGATAAGGGAGAGAAGTGGAATCCTTCACATGGGTCACTAGTGATGATCAGAGATTACCTAATTTTAAGGAGATTTCCTGTCCCATAACCAAAATGGGAAGAGGGTCTCCGTACAAATAGGACACATGGCAAAAATCCATGATGGCGGCCTTCCCTTATGCCGGCTACACACGGTTCGAATCTTAGCGGTTCAGCAGGCAACGGCCGAGATTCACAAACCATTAATCGGCAGGCTGAATGTACCAAGTTGATGGTACAACCAGCCTGTTGAGTTATTCAATTATTGCGGTCTTCTCCTGGTAGGAGGGGCTCAAGTTCGTGTTTTTTTTTTTTTTTTTTTTTTTTTTTTTTTCTTGTGGCTGTCCAGAGATCCAACTTGGGTCCATAATTTGGTTTTTAAATGCAGAAGAAAAGTTGAATTGGCAATGATCCTCCTCATTCTGTTTTGATCAGCAAGGAAATCTGCACGCAAATGCCCGGTTGAGACCCAGTTTAGAGGGTTAACAACAAAAACCTGGGGAATGCCCAGGGAAAAACCAAGCCTCCTTACCGACCAGCCTGCAGAACAACCCAATTAACCTGTCTAACAGTATGCGTTTAAAAACAGGGGTTTTGTCCGCACGCATTTGGAAACACGTGCGTGAGCCACAGAGCCGCGCCAAGGCACCCTGTAATCTGTGGTCCTAACACTAAGGCCTCATTCACACTTGGCGGACTCCGGAGTCCGGCTGCTCCCGTCAGCTCAGTGGGAGATCAGTCCGCAGATCTCCGCTGAGCCGACGGATGACGAGCTGCTCACTGAGCGGGGAGGGGCTTGTCGGGCACCGCTGTCTCCCTATGGGGCGATCTGATGAAAACGGACAGCATGTCCGTTTTCATCAGTTCTTATCCGATCCGCATGGACGGATGGGGACGTGGCCCCCATACGTCTGTTTTTAGCGGGTCGGATGTCGGCGGACATGTCTCCGCTGACATCCAACGCTCCATAGGGATGCATGGAGCTGCCGTTCAGGTCCGCCATCAAAACTGAATGAGGCCTAAATGAGCTTCCCCACAGTGGAGGCACATGCATTCTAATGGGTAGATGGGGGCAGGTGGACTGAAGGGGAGCCACCCCTCCTTGAAGGTAGAGGGTGCCTGTGTGAAAGAGACTCTGGGGGACACTCCACACAGATTCAGGGGGGCTTCTAGAGCAAGAAACTAGCTATTCTATCTTGTCCCTATGTTCTTGCGTCTCCTCAGTCACATGGACATACTTGTGCTGCAAAGGGACAATGTTCTCATATTGTGAACACGCCCCTGGAGCGGGCACTATTCGACAGAACACCAGCCACCCCTCCACAGAATGGCGTTCCAGTGAGCGGTGGTGGTGCAGAGAACTGGCGATTGACGGTCACCAGCAGGCTAAAGTTTGAGAGCTGAGCGACCAGCAGCATTTGATTTCTCGGTTCTCTTTCAGGCGGCAGATGATGGATGCAGCTAGGCTCTGTTTATATATATATATATATATATATATATACCCTATACAAGCTACTTGTATATCAAGACATTGCTTGTTTATCAAATCAACATGTATTAATGTTTGCTTGTCTTGCAAAACACTCTTAAACCAAGGTTTTACTGTATAGTACTTTATTTTCTCCTTCAATCTCCCTGATCACTCTGTATGCAATCTAGACAGGCACTTTACCCTACATAGTTGGTAGATCGTCCAATCTAATGAGGTTCTACAATCAGGTTGTATGGTATGTAGTGGGCGTTTTGGGGGTGCAGGGCCCAGGCGATTGCTGTCTTTGCTCCAATGTCACACGCTACCTCCTATAATTGTAGTGGAACAATGACTGGCGTTGCCATGGGAAACGGTCAGCTTCCAGATCTCTGCAGTGACGAGTGGATGGGGTCATGTGCTGCTTTTGTTAGGTGGGTGTGTCGCTTAGCGATGTTCTGCCATCTCCACGAGTGGGCGGGGCCGGTAGGACATTTGCGGTCCCGCTCTGTGAATGGCCGCTGCCCCCGGACTGGGTACCCGCTCTGGGTGCGCTTCATGCTATTGTCCGGCAGCTCTCATTGGCCTGTAGCTGCGGAAGGGGCGGGCTTGCGGATTTGGGGCCGTGACATCATTGGCTGCGCCGGTGTGGTTTGAGAGCTGCGATCTCCCGGATGATGCGGCCGAGTCTATTGTGACAGCTCGGCTTCCCGGGCCGCCCCGCCCGCCTGCAGGTACCGCTGTGATCGGGCGAGCTGTGCGGGATTATGGTGGGAGGGAGAGGGGGGGCTTCCCGGCCTTTATCTGGAGATGTCTGGCCTGTATTGTACTGTGTGTGTGTGTATATATTTATTGCAGTGTGTGTGTGTATATTTATTGCTGTGTGTGTATATGTGTGTGTGTGTGTGTGTGTGTGTGTGTGTATATATATATATATATATATATATATATATATATATATATATATATATATATATATATATATATATATATATATATATATATTATATATATATAATTTCACTGTGTCTCCCAGTGATCACTGCTGCTACAACCCCCCTGTGCCCTCCAACTCCATAGAGAATGGGATGTATTTCTATCAGATGACACGCTCTGCCATGGTCCTGTGTGCAGAGATGATGGGAGGCTCCATCTATTCCTCTACATTACCCATCAGACACAGCAGGAAATGTAACATTTGATTTGCATCCACAAACTCGCATCATCTCTCCTTTCTGTGGACACTTCCATTCCTCCCGGATGTCGGGTTCTGTTCAGCAGATTCATTACTTGCAAGGATGACGCTGTTGACCTTCTAAAAGTTTTAATGTGCCCCCCGGCTGTCCTATCGGATCTCACTGGAGGTCTGTTTTCCTATGAGGATTGGCGTAACTGGCAACCAATACTTTTAGCAGTCGTAGACCCTTCACTTGTTTCAGCAGTGATCATATGCACCTTACAATCTCCTTGTACAATATTCTTTAGATCTCTCCACAGCATGGTAAATATGAACTGGATTGCTTTTTGGGTCACTTTTCCTATTGCAAGGAATGTGAAACATCCCTTATAAAAGAAAAAAGAAGCACGGCAGGTCCTCTTAAAGCGGGAGTTCACCCATAAATGCTGTTTTTGCTGTTTTTACCCTTAGATGGATGCTCATTTAGTCTAGGGGAATCGGCTAGTTATTTTAAAATCCGAGCATTACTTACCGTTGTAGAGAGCGATCTTCTCCGCCACTACCGGGTATGGGTCTTCGGGAGCGGGCGTTCCTTCTTGATTGACAGGCTTCCGAGAGGCTTCCGAAAGTCGCATCCATCGCGTCACGAGTAGCCGAAAGAAGCCGAACGTCGGTGCGGCTCTATACTGCGCCTGCGCACCGACGTTCAGCTATTTTCGGAAAATCGTGACGCGATGTATGCGACCGTCGGAAGCCTCTCGGAAGACTGTCAATCAAGAAGGAACGCCCAGTCCCGCAGCCCATACCCGGAAGCGGTGGAGAAGATCGCCCTCTACAACGGTAAGTACTGCTCGGATTTTAAAACAACTACCCGATTCCCTTAGACTAAATGAGCATCCATCTAAGGGTAAAAACAGCATTTTACCGGTGAACCTCAGCTTTAACCACTTAAAGTGGGGGTTCCGCGGGAAAACTTTTTTTTTTTTTTTGCATCATCTACCGCTCTTAATACAATTAGCATTGTACTCACGTGTTCTAGCGATTTGTTTAAAGACACACAAATAGTCAGATTAAGCAATACATAAGATTTAGGGTGAACCTCCGCTTTAAGACCCGGACCTTTAGGCAGGTAAAGGACCTGGCCAGTTTTTTGCGATTCGGCACTGCGTCGATTTAACTGACAATTGCGCAACGTGGCTCCCAAACAAAATTGGCGCCCTTTTTTTTCCCCCCCCCACAAATAGAACTTTCTTTTGGTGGTATTTGATCACCTCTGCGGTTTTTATTTTTTGTGCTATAAACAAAAACAGAGCGACAATTTTGAAAAAAAAAAACTTTTTTTTTCCTTTTTGCTATAATAAATATCCCCCAAAAATATATAAAACCTTCTTTTTTTTTTTTTTTTTTTCCCTCAGTTTAGGCCGATACGTATTCTTCTACCTATTTTTGGTTTGCGCAAAATAGGTGATAGTTTTTTTGCATTTTATTATTATTATTTTTTTTTTTTTTTTACTACCAACGGCGGCGATCAGATTTTTTTTTTTTTTTTTTTTTCGTGACTGCGACATTATGGCGGACACATCGGACAATTTTGACACATTTTTGGGACAATTGTAATTTTTCACAGCAAAAAGTGCTATAAAAATGCATTGTTTACTGTGAAAATGACAATTGCAGTTTGTGAGTTAACCACTAGGGGGCTCTGAAGGGGTTAAGTGTGACCACATATGGGGGATTTCTCGAGCCCTGATTTAGTCTGTGTGAATGTTGGTCTATAAACTATGGTCTGTATATTTGAAAATTGATTTGCTTCTTGTAGAGGTTTTTCTTGGATTTCTAGTAGCAGCAGATGTTGGGATTTTAAATGCAGCAAATGTGGGAGGTTTGACACCAGGAATTAGAAATTGACACCCTTGCATTTGAAAGCTGACATCTGCTTCTACTAGGAATCCAGGTGCAACCGCAGACCAGCAACAGCCCTGAGGAAGCGGAATAAAATTCTCCCCTAAAACATGGTGGCTCGATGGGTACATTTTTACACTCCCAAGTGTGCCATTACTCCAGACACCTGACGCTCCTCTGCTAAAGCAACCTTTATTTTCTTTCTTCAGAATTTTAGTGTGGGGGGGAAAAAATACTCCTTTTTTTTTTTTTTTTTTTTTAATGTTCTGCCAAGTAAATGAATACCAAACTCCACTTTTTAAAATTGCACACGTCCTTGCAAAAGCAAAAAACTCCCAAATCTCTCCTGCCCATAAAAGCTTTCAAAACGCCAAGATCAGTGTTTTCGAATGCTTTCAATTTTTTAAAAATGGCGCCGTCAATGTCAGGTCATCGTTTCTGAGTTATAGCCGACCAAAGCTGATCCGGGCTTTGTTTGGCTCTACCACCAGCCGGCAGAAGCACTTTAGAGTGGCACGCCGCTTTAAAGAGGAAGTAAAACCAACCCCCCCCCCCCCTGAAAAACGTTGGAAAAAACCTGAAAGAGAAAGGCATAATGAGCTAGTATGCATAGCATATTAGCTCATTATGTTGCACTTACCTGAGATTGAAGTCCTTCCTGTTTTCGCCGCTCCGGCGATGTGATTGGCCGGAGCGGCGATGTCACTCCTGCGCATGCACGCGGGACGAGGAGATCCCTGTGCATGCGCGGGAATACGGCATTAACACTGGTTATGCCATTAGGAAAAACTACACTTTCAGTCCGCCTTCGCCGGCGCCTGTAATTGGTGTAAATATCTCCTAAACCGTTTAGGATAGGGTTGTCCCGATACCCCGTGAGAGTGACGCATTGATGGCTGGCACTGAAATTAAAAGGATTAGGTGGATTGCTGGTTGATCAATTAAGCCCTTAAAGCGGTCCTCCACCCTAAAGTGGAGTCCCGCTGATCGGAACCCTCCCCCCCTCCGGTGTCACATTTGACACCTTTCAGGGGGGAGGGGGGTGCAGACACCTGTCTAAAGACAGGTATTTGCACCCACTTCCGGCCACACGATACGGGCGAAAGACGGGCATTCCGTCACATCCCGTCTGTCGCCCGTTGTGTGCTGGGAACACTCGGCTCCCAGCACACAGCGTGTGAGCCAATCGGCGGGCGCAGCGCGACTCGCGCATGCGCCGTAGGGAACCGGGCAGTGAAGCCGCAGCGCTTCACTTCCTGGTTCCCTCAGCGTGGATGGCGGGGGGAGCAGCAGAGTGACGAGCGATCGCTCGTGCTCTGCTGCGATCGGCGCTGGACTCCAGGACAGGTAAGTGTCCTAATATTAAAAGTCAGCAGCTGCAGTATTTGTAGCTGCTGACTTTTAATATTTTGTTCCCATGGCACATCCGCTTTAAACCTGTTGTCTCAGTTTAGAAGTCCTTTGATAAAATATACCAGCCAGTCTGCAGCCCTAATAGCAGGACAGAGAAAAAGGAAGTAATATTGTGGGCATACTTCATACAACAGTGCTCGACAAATCCCGGTCGCCATGGCGACTAGAAATAGCGTCCTGGCGACTTGGCTTGGATGGTGGGCAGAAAAAAAAAATTGTTCCATAGGACCGGCGCTCCGCGGGCTAGGCCGAAGCTGCGGCCTCGCCTAAAACATCCTGCCCGCAGCTCGTTTTTAGGTGAGGCCGCGGACTAGACCTAGTCCGCGGAGCGCCTTTTCCCCAGGATCACGGCGGACTAGGCCCCCACCTCCCCCTCCGCTCGATCGCGGGGGGCCGTGATGTGCGGTAATTGAGGCCGCGGTCTTGTGAAGTCCCCAGCTCTTCCTTCTGTGATCTGGTGCCATCTGGTGGTGGCCGTTGGTATTACAAGTTAAACAGCAATTCTAATGTCATTTTTCACTATTTTCACTGCCATCTTCTTCCCTCTAATTAGAACCCCCAAACATTATATATATTTTTTATCCTAACACCCTAGAGAATAAAATGGTGATCGTTGCAATACTTTCTGTCACGCCATATTTGCGCAGCGGTCTTACAAGCGCACTTTTTTGGAAAAAAATTACACTTTTTTTAATAAAAAAATAAGACCACAGTAAAGTTATCCCCATTTTTTTTTTTAATATTATGAAAGAATATATTACGCCGAGTAAATTCATACCCAACATGTCACGCTTCAAAATTGCGTCCGCTCGTGGAATGCCGACAAACTTTTACCCTTTAAAATCTTCATAGGCGACGTTTAAAAAAATCTACAGGTTGCATGTTTTTAGTTAGAGAAGGTCTAGGGCTAGAATTATTGCTCTCGCTCTACCAATCGCGGCGATACCTCACATGTGTGGTTTGAATACCGTTTACATATGCGAGCGCTGCTCACGGATGTGTTCGCTTCTGCGCGCAAGCTCGTCGGGATGGGGTGCGTTTTCTGGCTACTAACTTTTTTTTTTTTTTTAGCTGGCTCCTAGAATCCAAGCAAATTTGTCAAACCCTGTCATACAAGCAGTTGTGCTCTACTGTGATATAATAATCAAAAAAACTTGTGTGAGAGAACATGGACTGATTCATTTGTGGTTACAGTACAGATTGTAAATCTAAACTACATGAAGGCGATTGTCTGATCCGATACCTGAGAGAGAGATGCAGTGTGTAATGCCTGTGTCTCTGTATAATGCTCAGACGGCGGCCATCCAGTGTACAAAGCCGCGAGCTTTGGCATCGGGAGTACTCGCGCAAACGCTCGGTATCGGTACCGATACTAGAATCGGTATCGGGACAACCCTAGTTTAGGAGATGTTTCTTGCACCTACAGGTAAGCCTTAAAGGGGTTTTCCACCCATTTTTTACGTTTATTAAAAGTCAGCAGCTACAAAAAGTGTAGCTGCTGGCTTTTAATAAACAGACACTTACCTGCTCTAGCGACGCGCCGGCCGGGGCTCCGCTCCTCGCCCCCCCCCCTCGCCGGCCGGCGTCTTCATTCCTAGTGTGGGCACCCGGGAGTGACAGCTTTCAGCTTCATGGCCGGACACCCACTGCGCATGCGCGAGCGGCGCAGTCTGATTGGACAGGCGCTCGCCTACAGGGAGGGGTTGTGAAAAGGCGATTAAGCTAATCGCCTTTCCAGCCCTTCGGCGGAAGGAGGATGTGGGACAGAAGTCCCCTTCTCCTGAAGCCCCCACTCCCCCCCCAAAAAATTACTTTCCAAATGTGGCATGTAAGGGGGCGAGGAGTGGGTTAAGCGGAAGTTCCATTTTTAGGTGGAACTCCGCTTTAATCTAGGCTTACCTGTAGGTGAAAGATGTGTGGTTTTGAATTACAACCACTTTAAGGTCTTGGGGGAACTCCCTGGTAAAATCTATTTTTTTTTATTGTCCTTGGGAAAACGCCCCCTACTTTGGTCGGTGTTGAAGGCCACCCTTACAGGGGTGTGCTCATGACGAACACCTTTAGACAGCTAAAAATCATTGGCATGTCCCTGGCTCTGCCAGGTGGTGTAGGCCCCAAAACTAGAGGTCGACCGATATGGGTTTTTCTCTGGCCGATGCCGATGCCGATATTTAGAAATCGGGGCAGCCGATGGCCGATATATGAGGCCGATTTTTGCGGCCGATATTTTGGGCCGATTTTTGGATTGGGATGCATTGTGGAGGAGGATGGATGGTGCTGGGCGTGGGTGGGAGATGCGTTGTGGAGGGGGAAAGATGGTGCTGGCTGTGCCTGGGGGATGCATTGTGGAGGGGGATGGCTGGATGTTGCTGGCCTTGGAGGGGGGATGCTTTGTGGAGGGGAAGAGATGGATGGTGCTGGCTGTGGATGGAGGGAGGGAGGGGGTGGATGGATGCAGCTGGCCGTGGGTGGGGGATGTATTGTGAAGGGGGATGGATGGAGCTGGCCGTGGGTGGGGGATGCATTGTGAAGATGGATGGAGCTGGCCGTGGGTGAGGGATGCATTGTAGAGGGGGGATGGATGGATGCAGCTGGCCGTGGGTGGGGGATGCATTGTGAAGGGGGATAGATGGATGGAGCGAGCTGGCCGTGGGTGGGGGATAAATTGTGAAGGGGGATGGATGGATGCAGCTGGCCGTGGGTGGGGGATGCATTGTGAAGGGGGGTGGATGGATGGAGCTGGCCATGGGTGGGGGATGTATTGTGAAGGGGGATGGATGGAGCTGGCCGTGGGTGGGGGATGCATTGTGAAGATGGATGGAGCTGGCCGTGGGTGAGGGATGCATTGTAGAGGGGGGATGGATGGATGCAGCTGGCCGTGGGTGGGGGATGCATTGTGAAGGGGGATAGATGGATGGAGCGAGCTGGCCGTGGGTGGGGGATAAATTGTGAAGGGGGATGGATGGATGCAGCTGGCCGTGGGTGGGAGATGCTTTGTAGAGGGGGGTGGATGGATGGAGCTGGCCGTGGGTGGGGATGGATAAAATGAGTGTGTATACAGGAGAGGTGTGTGCTCTAACATGTACACACTGTTCCCTCCAGCACTGTCCATTGGATGACACCTGTGAGCTCCCACGTGAGTTGGAGTACAATCACTAGAGAGCCGAGGCACCTATCAGAGATGATAGGAATACTGTACATAACCCCAGTCTCCAGCAGCACGAGAAATGAATCCTTCAGCCACGCTGCTGGTAGCCTGCGCGCCGGCCCCGCCCCCCCTACCTCGACGGGCTGTAGCAGAAAGCAAACTTGTCACAAGCCCGAGCAGCTGCAGTAGTTGCTTGTCTGCGCGAAGAGATCACAAAAGCTTCCTGCATGCTGGGACGGTGGCGGGATTACTTAACATGGGCTCTAGGCTACGGCTGCCGTAGCCTAGAGCCCATGTTAAGTAATCCCGCCACCGTCCCAGCATGCAGGAAGCTTTTGTGATCTCTTCGCGCAGACAAGCAACTACTGCAGCTGCTCGGGCTTGTGACAAGTTTGCTTTCTGCTACAGCCCGTCGAGGTAGGGGGGGCGGGGCCGGCGCGCAGGCTACCAGCAGCGTGGCTGAAGGATTCATTTCTCGTGGAGCGGGGTTTAGCGCGGCAGCCGAAAATCGGCCGATTTTTTTACAATAATCGGCCGATGCCGATTTCTTAAAAACTGCCAAATATCGGCCGATATATCGGCCGACCGATATATCGGTCGACCTCTACCCAAAACTATGCAGGTATCAACAGGTGGGGAGGTCAGTTGGCACACCTCAAGGAACCCTCCAGGTTCCATAGAACACTGGTTGAGATTGGCTGCTATAACTGCTACATCTGCAGGACAGCTTCTGTTCAAAAGCAAGACATACTGGCCAGATCACTACATGATCATTTTGGAAAAACTAGCTGGAAAAAAAGGACAACTAATGCAGCCAGCCAATCTATCTATGAGCTGCAATATTTTTGTTTTGGGCCGCATACCGCTTTAGGTATTGGTGGGTCTGTTTTTTCTTTTACACAGACTGTCACTTTGCCGTATAGGTAGAGCAAGTCTCTTAATGCACCAGTTTTGTAGCCATTGGGTATGGGGCAGAGATATTTCTCTGTGTAGACTGTCTAGGGATTGTGCTTTGTGTGTTGAATGTCTCCCAGGGCTGCAGGGTATCTCCCATCTCTGCATTTTTACCTGCTGACATCTCTGTCTGGTGACTGATGATAATGGATGGTTTGCTCACTACCTTCTATCCACCCTTCAGAAGTGCTTGTCAGCGTGTTTTACAGCGTGCTGCCACAACAGGAGTATGCAATCATAAACCAGTTCTGCTGTGTGTAAGTGACAGGTTAGCGCACAGTCACACCCACGGTAGCCATTGTTGGCTTGGAGTAGTTGTAGATTTTTTTTATATTATTAATATAAAAAAAAAAAATATATATATATATATATATATATATATATAAATTATATTTTGCACCCGATATTTGCTATATTGCATTGGGTTTAATACTTCCGATAATTACAGCTGGCTGTTGGCCGTATCTGTACACCTGGGAGACCTTCTGAGAACTGTTGTTTGAATTATTTAGCACTGTTGGCTTCCAAGTTCTTAGTACTGGTAGTACTGGTGCTTTTATGGATGACGAGTGTCTTTCTCAAGGCAACCAATTGACTGTCAGTTTTCAGGGCAAAATTTTGTGAACTATTAATATGGACCCTACGCTATATTGTCAAAAGTATTGAGACACCTGCCTTTACATGCACATGAGCTTTAAAGCGGGGGCTCACCCAAAAATAAATTTTTAACATTACATTCAGCCGAGTTGTCCTGATGACAATCAGCTGTGCTTTTTTTTTTTTTCCTGTACATACCGTATTTCATTGCCGCTTCCAGGTATGTCTTCTGCGGGATTGGGCGTTCCGATCTGATTGACAGGCTTCTGACCGTCGCATACAACGCATCACGAGTTGCCGAAAGAAGCCAAACATCAGTGCGGCTCTATACGGCGCCTGTGCAGACGTTCGGCTTCTTTCGGCAACTCGTGATGCGCTGTATGCGACGGTCAGAAGCCTGTCAATCAGATCGGAACACCCAGTCCTGCAGAAGACATACCCGGAAGCGGCGGTGAAAATACGGTATGTACGGGGAAAAGAAAAAAAAAAAAACAGCCCATTGTCATTAGGACAACTCGGCTGAATGTAATGTTAAAAATGTATTTTTTAGGTCAACCTCCACTTTAACTACTTAAAGGGGAGTTCCAGCCATTTGTATGTTTATTAAAAGTCAGCAGCAACAAAAAGTGTTGCTGCTGGCTTTTAATAAACAGGCACTTACCTGCTCCAGCGCTCCAGCGACGCGCCGGCCGGGGCTCCGCTCCTCTCCCCCCCTCCCCGGCCGGCGTCTTCATCTTCAGTGTGGGCACCCGGCCGTGACAGCTTTCGGCTTCACGGCCGGGCACCCACTGCGCGAGCGGCGCGGCACTGCGCATGCGCGAGCGGCCCGGCGCCGCGCCGTGTAATTGGCCAGGAGATCACCTAGGACCTGTGACGTGTCCTAGGCGATCGCCTACAGCAGCCACTTCCTGAAGGCGACTAAGCTTAGTCGCCTACAGGAAGGAGGAAGTGGGACAGGAAGTCCCACTCGTGCTGAAGCCCCCACTCCCCCCCCAAAAAAATTACATGCCAAATGTGGCATGTAAGGGGGAGAGTAGTGGATTGAGAGGAAGTTCCAAATTTGGGTGGAACTCCTCTTTAAGCTCCGGACCATTTTGCAGCTAAAGGACCAGGCCCCTTTTTTGCGTTTCGGCACTGCGTCGATTTAAGTGACAATTGCGTGGCTCCCAAACAAAATTGGCGTCCCTTTTCCCCCCCACAAATAGAGCTTTCTTTTGGTGGTATTTGATTACTTCTGCGGTTTTTATTTTTTGCGCAACAAACAAAAGTAGAGCCACAAGTTGCAAAAAATTTAGGATTTTTTATTTTCTTTTGCTAGAATATCCCCCCCCCCCCCAAAAAAAAAGTTTTCCTCAGTTTAGGCCGATACGTAGTCTTCTACATATTTTTGGTAAAAAAAATATAATGGTTTATTGATCAGTTTGCGCAAAAGTTTTATGGCATTTTTATTTTGCTAGTAATGGCGGCGATCAGCTTTTTTCTTACTGTAAGGGGCGTGGCTTGGCGTGTGACATCACTGATCGTCGTTTCCTAGGACAGGGAACAGACGATCAGTGACAGCCACACTAGGAAGAACAGGGAAGGTTTGTTTACACCTACCCCTCCCGGTTCTTCAGCTCTGTGACCCGATTGCCGACACCGACTGTGTTCGGGTCACGTGGGCGTGGTCACGGAGCTCAGGACAGACCCACGGCTGGGCTCTTAAAGGGCAACGTACCTGTACGTGCTTTTTTTATTTTATTTTTTTTTCTCTCATGTCTAGCTCTTTGAGATTAGAACTACTTTATGCTATTGGGGCATTTCTTGCATTTAATGTGTGCTTCCTGGCTGGAATAGGGTTGCCACCTTTCTTCAAGCCAAACCTGAATAGTTTGGCAGCACACAGAATTTCAAAGGGTTTGACAAATTTGCTTGGAATCTAGGAGCCAGCTAAAAGTTTTGGAGCCAGAAAATGCGCCCCGACGAGCTCGCGTGCAGAAGTGAACACATACGTGAGCAGCGCCCGCATATATGTAAATGGTATTCAAACCACACGTGAGGTATCGCCGCGATCGTTGCAGCAACAGCAATAATTCTAGCCCTAGACCTCCTCTAACTCAAAACATGCAACCTGTAGTTTTTTTTTAAAAACGTCGCCTATGGAGATTTTAAAGAGTAAAAGTTTGTCGCCATTCCACGAGCGGACACTATTTTGAAGCGTGACATGTTTGGTATCAATTTACTCGGCGTAACATTATCTTTCACAATATAAAAACAATTTGGGATAACTTTACTGTTTTATTTTTTTAATTAAAAAAAGTGTATTTTTCCCCCAAAAAAGTGCGCTTGTAAGACCGCTGCGCAAATACGGCGTGACAGAAAGTATTGCAACAATCGCCATTTTATTCTCTAGGGCAGTGTTTCTCAACTCCAGTCCTCAAGGCACCCCAACAGATCATGTTTTCAGGATTTCCCTCAGATTAAACAGCTGTGGTAATTACTAAGGCAGTGAAACTGATCAAATCACCTGTGCAAAATAATGGAAATCCTGAAAACATGACCTGTTGGGGCGCCTTGAGGACTGGGATTGAGAAACCCTGCTCTAGGGTGTTAGAATCAAAAATATATATAATGTTTGGGGGTTCAAATGTGAGGAAAGGAGATGGCAGTGAAAATTGTAATTTTTCACTCAGAATTGCTGTTTAACATGTAATGCCAACGGCCACCACCAGATGGCGCCAGCTCACAGAAGGGAGAGCTTGGGACTTCACAAGGCCTAAATTACTGCCCGTGGCGGGCCTGCCGCGATCGCGCAGCGTGGGAGGTGGGAGCGCACAGACACAGGATCCTGTGCCTCCGTGCGCCCCCACCTCACCCGCTGCGCAATCACGGCAGGCCCGCGGCGGCCGGCCTTGTAGGCCGCAAAGCCGTGGCCTCAATTACCGGCGGTCGCAGGCGCCAGGTCACAATTTCTTGTCACAATTGCGACCTGGCGCCCGGATATTGTCGACCCCTGCTATACACTATAGGCTTGTGAAAGACCCTGGACTGCTGTGTAGCATGCCATGGCGAACAGTGGGCGTAGCCAGATTGTGTTAACAGTGGGTGGGGCTTATGGTGCATAGTTGGTGATTGTTGAGGGTTGTGTGTGTGTTTTGAAACCTGTATGTTTACACTCCTGAAAAAGATTCTCTAAACACATTGAATGTTTTTACATGCTGCATTGATCGTGGGTTTTTCCATATTGTTTAGCAATTTTCTGTCTAACATTTTGCTTATATTTTTTTCAAATTGTATAATTTTTATTTGAGATCTAGTTATGTAATAACTCATTAACCTGCTGATCTTGTTTTTTCTAGCTCACCACTTTAGCACCGAAGAAGAGAAAAGGAAACTAACATGGCGGACGACAGCGAATGGATGAAACTTCCTGTTGACCAGAAATGTGAACACAAGGTAAGGGACTGACACTGATTAAATATGATCAACATGCTTAATGGAGTGCTTGAACCCCCTTAACGCTACCCCCTGGTTAATGCCTTTTAGAGGTGGCACGGCTTCACTATTGTGACCATTGAAAGTTGCTCTGATCTGGTGGCTCCCAGTCAAAAGCTGTGTTCAAGAGATGTCTTTGACAGCTAGGACAGTTTGCATGCTGTCAGCGCGCAACCTCATGCTGTCGTGGATGCATGTGCGGCAGTTGAGTGTTAAGGCCCTTTTCAGATTGTACATATGCGTAACATGGCTAGCAAGAGGTGAAAGTGGAGTTCCACCCAAAAATGGAATTGCTGGAGCCCAGGAATGGGTCAGCTTCAGGTGAGGACATCCACGGGTACCCTGGACAGGTAAGTGTTTATTTTTAAGTCGTCTGCTGCAGTATTTTTTTTTTTTTTTTTTTTAAATGCTGGCGGAGTTCTAATTTAAGTGAAGGTAGGATCATTTACAACACATGCTTCATGTCTCTGCCAATGTGACATGTCTTCAGCCAGCTCTAGAAATAGGGCTACATATAGTGCCAATCTGGCGCTGCATACCCTTTACTAGTGTTTACTTGCTTCAAAAAAGAAGTGGGCTTTGAGACGGGTTTGGTGTGTTGGGTTTGGTGGGTAGGTGTGTGTTTTTTTTTTTTTTCCCCTCCACGTCTTTATTCATGTTTTAAAGGTTGTCTTCCAATAATCCTTCCAACAATAAAAGCCCTTGTGTATAAAATTCCTCCCTGAGGAATGGTCTGTTTGTTCCCAGCCAAGCAGCCTCTGTTTATTTCCTGTTGCCAGAGAAGGTTGGTAGTGCAGCGACAATTGAATTGGTTAGTAATTCTGATCTCTAGGCACACTTCTGAAGACAGAGGTAAAATGTGTATGGAAGTTGTTTTTACCTGGTCAAAGAACTTTTTTTTTTTTCTATCATTATCGTTCTAAGATCTGCACACTGTTGATGAAGAGAGGATACCAATGCGTCCCTTTTATGGTCTATCAGCCTACTGAACACCAACACAAAAAAGCAACAGATTGGTGGGATCATCTTTGTTCAACCCTATATGCATTTTTTTCTTTCTTGTCGCTGCATTTTCAAGCTCCACACCTGATTGACTCCAGCGATGTCCGTGAGTGTCTCAGCCATCCTAGATTCTCCTTCCTGACTGGCTGAGACACAGCAGTGGCACAACTGGCACCCGCAGCTGTCAATCAGGGGAGAGAGAGGGTGGGGCCAGGTCGGTGCTCCGTATCTGGATTGACACAAGGAGCTGACTCAGCTTGGGTGCCCCCCATAGCAAGCTGCTTGCTGTGGGGGCACTGAGGGGGGGAGGGGTCCAGTCTCTCAGAAGAGGCGCCTGAGAAGAGGATTCAGGCTGCTCTGTGTAAATCCACTGCAACAGAGCAGGTGAGTATAACATGTTTGTTTATTTTTTATGGGGGGGGGGGGGGGGAGCCTTTACAATCACTTTAATGTATTTTCTGCGTTTTTAAAGGGGGTTGTAAAGGTACAATTTTTTTTTTTCTTTTCCCCAATAGCTTCCTTTACCTTAGTGCAGTCCTCCTTCACTTACCTCATCCTTCGATTTTGCTTTTAAATGTCCTTATTTCTTCTGAGAAATCCTCACTTCCTGTTCTGTCTGTAACTAAACACAGTAATGCAAGGCTTTCTCCCTGGTGTGGAGTGTCGTGCTCGCCCCCTCCCTTGGACTACGGGAGAGTCAGGAGCCCACTAACACACAGCTCCTTTCTCTATCTGCAACGTAGAGAGCGTCCTGACTCTCCTGTAGTCCAAGGGAGGGGGCGAGCATGACACTCCACACCAAGGAGAAAGCCTTGCATTACTGTGTGGAGTTACAGACAGAAGAACGGGAAGTGAGGAAGAAATAAGGACATTTAAAAGCAAAATGGAAGGATGAGGTAAGTGAAGGAGGACTGCACTAAGGGAAAGGAAGCTATTTAGGGGGAAAAAAAAAATTGTACCTTCACAATCCTTATGGCTATAATTCTGAACAGTCTTGTGACTTGCAAACGACTGCCACACTGTACAGGCATGCATGGAACACATTTTATTTTCTAGTTCATCTTGGGTTTTCTTTTTGGCAAGCATTTGTTTTCTTTGGGCAAAGAATAAACATTCTCGCATGTCCAGTTGGCAGACTGGTAATGAAGGCATTGGTAAGCTGGATCAGGACGTAGATGGATGCACAGTGTCAAATCTCTGTAAATCGCATTAATAGATTTATCTGGATGGTAGAAGGCCAGTGACTCTGTACATGGGTGTAAACGTTGAATCTGTTTGCACGGTCTTTCATTTTGAAACCGTGGCTTGAGATTGGGATAGTATACCTTTTTTAAATTTAAGAAATGCTTGGTATAGCAGAAAGTGTTAAGCCCCATACACAGGATCTGAAAATCGTACGAAAATGCCAATTTCGAAGAGGTAATCTGCTCGTTGGTACAGAGCTTTCGAGAGTCTATCATGACAGTTCATCCGATATTATTCTGTCGGACATGCACGGAATTTATTTTCGTATGATGCCAGATCATACGATTTTCGCTTAATCAGTACAGCTGTCCGAAAATGCATTTCAACACATGACATCACTTCTGAATTTTTATTCTGTCGTACAAGAATTTTCTTGACTTTAATAAACTCATCAGATTCGATGTCATTTTAGAATGCATAAAAAATGGACAATCATTCGTCCGATAATTGGATCGTGGTTATTAAGCAAAACATTTTTTTTTTTTTCTGCTCAAAGTTTCTCTTTTTTTTTTTTTTTTTTTTTTTTTTTGTAGTTATGGAAAGCCAGGTTAAACGGTTACGAGGAAGCGATAAAAGTGTATCAGAAAATCGTGGATGAGAAGAGTCCAGAATGGTCCAAATACCTGGGTTTGATCAAGAAGTTTGTCACCGACTCCAATGCTGTTGCCCAGCTAAAAGGCTTGGAAGCTGCCCTGGTGTTTGTAGAAAATGCTCATGTTGCTGGGAAGTAAGTGCAATGTTGTTCTGTACTGTACACCTTTTATCTTTCTTGCCTTATTGATGCTAAAGTATTTGTTATAGTATTGGCCAGTTATTCAGACCATGTTATCATTTTTATGCTGGGTATCCTATGAGGACGGAGAACTGAGTGCTCCCTATGCTGACTTGGTCTGGGACTGTCATTCTGATCCAGGCTACACTCCTCATCAGCCTCTGACCCAGGAACCAGTATTCAAGATGGAGTTTATTTTTTTTTATTTTTTTAAGGCTGCGTGTTTGACCCAGATCAGTGTCTTAATGGGTAGTAAAGCTCCTGTCAGTGACAAATGTAGATCCTCAATCTGTAAAGGGCAAAACTATTAACGAATATATGTGTGTGTAAGCTGACTTTTTCAGCACTTTTTTTTTTTTTTTAATGCTGAAAAAGCCCCCCCTCTGCTTATACTTGAGTGACGGTCTCCCGCTGTGTCATGCAGTCTTGACTGTTCGGCCGTCACTGTAACAAAGCCCCGCCGCCTCCTCATCTGTGATAGACGGAACACTCAACACTGATATAATGCTGGGGAAACTGAATCGGTGTTCCGTCTATCACGGACCAGGAGGAGGCAGGGCTTTATTACAGTGGATTCCCGCTCAACAGTTAGACTGCATGACACAGCGGGAGACTGTAATCATGGGCACTGTTTACCAGTAGCTGCTGCATTTCTCACCCTAGGCTTATACTTGAGTCAAGTTTCCTTCCGTGTGTGTGTCTGGGCAATATATGCAAATTCCTTTTATTTATTTTTTTTCACTATAAAATCCTGGAGATACTGTCAGGTCTGTTAAGTTCTTAATGGCTCTTTCACATGGACGTGTCCGGACTCCTCTTTGCTCAGCAGGGATCACTCAGTTGATCCCTGCTGAGCAGGCGGATGACCGCTCCGTGTCTGCACACTGTGCAGGGACGACCTGTCAGAATGCCGCTCTCTATGGGGAATCGGATGAAAACGGATCTGATCCGCCAAACAGATGGGGGGGGAATAGGGTTTCCATCATCTGAATTTAGCGGATCGGATGTCAGTGGACATGTCACCGTCGCTTCATAGACCTGCATGGAGCGTCCGTTCAGGTCCGCCTAAAAAAACTGAACGGTCTGCCCATGTGAAAGGGGCTTAACTTTCTGAACCCTACATCTGCTACACTGTAATCCCAAGCAGCATTAATCGGCCTTGCCCAAGTTCTCTCCTGCTGAACATTTTCCTCTCTCCATTCCTCTTCACAAGCATACACTGATGGAATTCCTAGCAAAACAATGCACATCACTTGACTTCTATGAGCCTACTTGCCCACTGTGTAGGGAAAAGTTTCTTATGAGATTTAAGTTCTAGGTGGAATTGTGTACATCCGTAAGAACTGACCCAGGGCAACCGGTTAATGCTCAACATCTACCCCTGCAAGAAATTTGCAAACCCTGTGCCATGACGGGGAGTAATAGGTTTTTTTGCTACAAGAATAAGGTAAAGGGAAATGAATGCTAGGACATGCACTCAAGGTGGAGAAAAGGTGAGCTAGAGCAATAAACCTCATTAAAACTGACATAATGCATTAAAACTGACATAATGCATTAAAACTGACATAATGCATTAAAACTGACATAATGCATTAAAACTGACATAATGCAACCATGTTTTACTCTTATTATTCCAAGCAAGTATGCTTCCGTATTGGACTTTACACCAAAGCCATAGGATGTAGGAGCCCATTTCAAACAGTCCGAGCGCTAACTGAGACAAGTGTGTGCAGCTCATCTTCCCACAGCCATCCCAATGTATAACGGAGGAGCAGAAGAGACAAGGTACACTGCCGGCTGCACCAGTGGCTAGCACTTGACTGGGAAAGGAGATCGGCAAGGTTCTACCTTGTTTTTGAAGTGGAGAATTGCACGGCTTGCCATGATCATATGACATCCAATGGCTCGCTGTGGCTTCAGTTATAAATGCAAACTTGGAATTGTGAGTGCAACATAGTTGTATTTTATGTCAGTTTTAATAAAAGGTTTATTGTGCTGTCGCTCCCCCCCCCCCTTTTCTTTTTTTTTTTTTTTAATATTGTGCAGCTTGTCCACAATACCTTGTTCAGACAGTTGAATGGATAGCTGCACAGATTTTGTCTGTTTACAGTGTTGACATGGGAGTCTTTCTGGGCTTGATACACCAGAGTGCAATTTTGGTAGGGATTGATCGATTATTGGCAGCCGAGATTCACTTTTACTTGAAGTATCAGTTGCAAACCTATCCGATTTTTATTACAGATTTATTTTATTTTATTTTTCTCTCCCTTTTTCAAGGGATTTTACCGGGGTGATGGCTGCAGACATCAATGCGGCTGGGCTGTTTATTGCAAGCAGCGGGAGGGGGACGTCTAAAATTTGGGTCATGTCTAAAGATCACCGTTGGTCATCCTTCTATTTGTAATGGAAGTAAATGCTCTAATACAAAGTTTTCTTCACTTGCAGAACTGCAGGGGAAGTAGTGTCTGGAGTAGTAAACAAAGTGTTCAATCAGCCAAAAGCTAAAGCCAAGGAATTTGGATCTGATATCTGCCTAATGTACATGGAGATTGAGAAAGGTGAAGCTGTACAGGAAGAGCTGCTCAAAGGTCTAGACAACAAGAACCCCAAAATTGTGGTGACCTGTGTTGAGACAATAAGAAAAGGACTAAGGTGAGGGGACTCTGTAATGCGTGATTTAAAAAAAAATAAAAAAATGTGTCCTCCTAAATGCATTTTTATTTTTTATATGCAGTGAGTTTGGTTCAAAAATTGTGTCCCTGAAGCCAATTATTAAAGTTTTGCCAAAACTGTTTGAGTCTCGAGAGAAGGCGGTTCGAGATGAGGCCAAGTTGCTGGCTGTGGAGATTTACCGTTGGATCAGAGATGCCCTGAGGCCTCCCTTACAGAACATTAATCCCTTGCAGGTGAGCCAAGTCTAGTGTATGAAGGATTGCAGATCAGTCCAGTTCGTTTACATGTTGAAACCTTTCATGAATGGCCGGCCATAAGATTTGCTTTTATTTTTCTGTAGCTCAAAGAGTTGGAGGAGGAGTGGGTGAAGGTTCCCCAGGTGGCTCCCAAGCAGACCCGTTTCTTGCGCTCCCAGCAGGACCTTAAGGCCAAGTTCGAGCAACAGCAAGCCGCTGGAGATGACGGAGGTGTGTTTTTCAAAGTTTAATATCTATGCACTTGCTTAAAGCGGTGGTTCACCCTAAAAAAAATGATCTACCATCCAGCATACTTGCGTCAGCTACAGTATGCTTTTATTTTTTTTTCGTTGTACTTACCGTTTAATCGCTTATTTTCTTCTTACCGCGATTAATAGGCGTTCCTATGAAGGGGCGTAGATGATTGACGTGCGGCTAAGGTGCGTCACGCTTTCCGAAAATAGCCGACCTAGGACTCGGCTATATACGGCGCCTGCGCAGTCAGCTCCTAGTCTGTGCGCGGGCGCCGTGAAGAGCCCAGTCCTAGTCCGGCTATTTTCGGAAAGTGTGACACACTTTAGCCACACTTCAACCATCTACGCCCCTTTATAGGAACGCCTATTTCCCCCGCTGGAAGAAGAAAAGAAAATCAACGATTAAACGGGAAGTATAGCGAGAAAATAAACATACTGTAGCTGATGCAAGTATGCTGGATGGGATGGTAGATAATCTTTTTAGGGTGAACCTCTGCTTTAAGGGGGGGTGGATGTTGGAGTGCTTTCTGGGTCCCAGTTAGATTAATTCAGAAATGATAATCCAAAATTTTACATTGTCAAGAGAACAGGAGGAAACTTTAAAGGGTCACTAAAGGAATTTTTTTTTTTTTTTTTTTTTTTTAGCTAAATAGCTTCCTTTACCTTACTGCAGTACTGGTTTCATGTCCTCATTGCTCGTTTTTGCTTTGCTGTTGCTGTAAAACTGCTCTGATCTCCACACTTCCTGGTTGTCTGGCTCCTTATAACCATCATACTGGGAGCTTTTCACGATGGTCTAAGCTGTCATGTAGTGTGTCTAAAATTTAACAGAACCAATCAGATTAATTTTAAAAACAAAACACTGCCCTGGATTTGTTTGTTTTTGTTCTGTGGGTCTCTTTACTTCACATAAACATGAAACCAGTTTAAAAACGAAAGTGAAACTACAGGCATATTATATGATTGAATTGAATCTATTTTTAATCATTTTAAAAGGAATCCGTTAACTTTTATGTCTCTATACCCTGTAAACAGTCATTTCAGCAAAAAAAAATTATTAGGTGTCCACTAGGGATGTACCAGTGCTGATACCAACTACTCGTGCAAATGCTCCCGATGCCCAAATCCGATAACTTTTTGCAGTGCGATTTGCACCCATACAAAATCGTCTCAAATCGCATACAAATTGAACAGGAACTTGGTGTGATTTCTGTCTAAATTGCATGCAGTTCCCCCCACCATGCCTGTGTGATAACTGATAATATACTGTTGTATAGAAAGACAGGGAAGCTCCATCTAAGGCAAACATGACCGATGAAAACGGTCCGCCGGACCGTTTTCAGCGGACATGCCCGCCCGGAGATTTCTGTATGATGGCTGTACACACCATCATACAGAAATCCGCGCATACACGATACGCGGTGACAAGGACGTGCGCGGCCCTGGAAGTTCAATGCTTCCACGCATGCATCAAAGTCATTCGACGCATGCGAGGGATGGCGGCCGCTCGGACATGTACGGTAAGTCTGTACAGACGACCAAACATGTCCAACGGACAGGATTCCAGCGGGCATGTTTCTAAACATGTTTAGAAACATTTGTCCGCTCAAACGGTCTGGCGGACAAATGTACGCTGGAAACCTGTCCGCTCGGCCGTACACTCGACCGAACATGTCTGCTGAAACTGGTCCGCGGACCTGTTTTAGCAGAAATGTTCGTTCGTGTGTACGGGGCCTAAGAAGTGCAGCAATGGGCAAACCGTTTTAATAAAATGTTATCACAACATATTAAAAGTACATAATATATCTTGCATGTCAAATTCCAAACCACGGCCGCCTGCGCTGCTTGCAGGGAGGAGATGCATAGACAGTCTGCTCCCAAGCTGACATCACGTATGCCCTATACCCACAGGGATCCCGGAACTTCCACAATTTCCTCCAGCCCTGTGAGCACCACAAGTAGCTGTGGGTTTGACATGCAAGACATATTGTATACTTTTTTTTTTTAACATCGTGATGACATTTTATTTTACGGTTTGTCCATTTCTGCTCTACTTAGATGGCCCTTCCCTATCTTTCTATACTGAGATCACACAGGCGCAGTGGGGGAAACTGCTTGCTTTTTTTTTTTTTTTTTTTTTTTTTTTAAACAGGAATTGCACTACATTTCTGTTCAAACTTCATGTGATTCTTTGCAGTGCGATTTGAGCCCATTCATTTTGTATGGGCTAAAATTGCATGGCAAAGGTATTGGTAATGTGTATCGGCAAGTACATGACTGCTATCCAAACTTGCCGGTAGAAAACGGGTATCGTGGCAACCCTAGTGTCTATAGAAGTAAATATGAATGAAGAAAAGGATTTTCAGTCTGATTCGTTTTAACCATTCTCTACTGTATTCAGTGTTTTTTAAAATTATTTGTTTTCAAATATAGGTTAGGAATGTGTCTGACCCATGAATTCTTTAACTTCCTTTTCTCTTTTCAGATGACGATGAAGAGGAGGAAGCTTTACCTCAGGTGGACGCCTACGAGCTACTGGAAGCTGTTGAGATTCTCTCCAAACTGCCAAAGGATTTTTATGAGAAAATAGTGAGTGACTTCTAGATGAATCTGATGTCAACTAAAAAAAATTGTTTATTGAGCAGAACATGCTTAAGACCCCTTAAACACCCATAGCGTCGGCGTTTAAAATTCAGATTTTTATATTTTTTTACCGCTGACGCCTAGGGGCGAATTTGTGCCGCATTTCGGCCACTAGCGGGGTGCTTTTAACCCCCGTTAGTGGCTGAGAGAAAGGGTCAGCGCCTTGCCAGCGGTATAGCCGCACCATCCCATTGATTTCAATGGGCAGGAGCGGTAAACGCACCGCTCCAATGATGCGGCTAGCAGGACTTTTTTTTTTTTACCCGTCCTGCTAGCGCAACGCTCACTGGAATGAATAGTGCAGCTGTTTGAGGGCGGATTACAGGCGCTATAACGAATCACAGTAAAAACATACAATCGTGGCAAAATTGTGCCATTCAGTATAGCGGATATCGCAAGAACGTCCCGCGATTTACGAATCGTGGCAATTCTGCCCGCAAAACTGAATGCGATGGTGTGAATGGAGCCTTAAAGTTGACGTACAGCTGAAGATCATTTGTCTGTACTTCGGAGAAGGTTTTCATATTGTGTGGTGGGGGTTACTCTTAAAAGCTACCACATAAAATGGTCCAAAGTGAGCAGTGGGTGTCACTTAACATTTAAATCACACTTACCTCTTTCCTTGTAACTTCACATAGGAGGCCAAAAAGTGGCAAGAGAGAAAGGAGGCTTTGGAAGCTGTGGAAGTCCTTGTTAAAAACCCCAAGCTGGAGGCTGGTGACTATGGAGATCTTGTCAGAGCTTTAAAGAAGGTAACATTCAGTAGTACAAGGATTTTATAGAAATGTTAGGTCTTCTAAAAAAAAAAAATGATGGTTCCTTTTTTTTTTTTATTTATTTATTTTTTAATCTTACAGGTTGTCGGAAAAGACTCCAATGTCATGCTTGTAGCCCTGGCTGCCAAATGTCTGGCAGGGCTGGCTGCTGGTCTAAGGAAGAAATTTGGTTCATACGCTGGAATTGTAAGTAGTAATTTTACTACCTGGCAACCTTGACATGTAAGATGATTTTTTGGTATGTAAAGACCTGAGGTCTGGCTCTTTACTATAGTGGGTGGCCCTAGCTTTAACCCCTTCCATACAGGGCATTTTCACCCCCTTCCTGCCCAGACCAATTTTTAGTTTTTAGCGCTATTGCACTTTGACAATTGCGCGGTCATGCAACACTGTACCCAAACTAAATCTTTGTTTTTTTTCCCCCCCCCACAAATAGAGATTTTGTTTGGTGGTATATGACCATCTCTGCTTTTTTTTTTTTTTTTTTTTTTTTTTGCGCTATAAACAAAAGAGCGAAAATTAAAAACACAATTTTTTTACTTTTTTATTTAATAAATATCAAATTTCAAAAAAATATTTTTTCCTCCAGTTTAGGCCGATACGTATTCTTCTACATATTTTTGGTAATAAAAAGATCGCAATAATCGTATATTAATTGGTTTGCGCAAAAGTTATAGCATCTACAAAATAGGTGATAGATTTATGGCATTTTTATTTTATACATTTTTTTTTTTTTTTTACTAGTAATGGCGGCGATCTGCGATTTTTTTTTTTTTTTTTTTTTTTTTTTTTTTTTTTTTATATTGCGAACACATCGGAAACTTTTGACACGTTTTTGGGACCATTCACATTTATACAGTGATTACTGTGTAAATGTGACTGGCAGGGAAGGGGTTAACCACTAGGGGGCGCTGAAGGGGTTAAAATGTTTTCTATAGTGTGTTCTAACTGTAGGGGGAGGGGACTCGCAAGGGGAGGAGACCGATGTGTGTTTCTCTGTACTGGGAACACGCATTGGTCTCCTCACCGCTGACAGGAGGTAGATCTGTGTGTTTACACACACAGATCCACACTCCTGCTGTGATCACCGGCAATGCCGGGTGCCCGGGGGCAATCGCGGCCGCCGGGTAACGAGAGGTGCCGCAGGCTCGCGCCCTAGAACGCCGGGAATACAGGATGTCATATGACGTCCACCCGGATCGAGGGAGGGTTCCTGCCGATGTCATTTGACAATGCGTCGGTAGGGAAGGGGTTTAACGAGGAAGTAAACCCTGATGGGTGTTGCTTTCTATTTGTTTCCCTGCAAAGGTAAAGCATAAAGAGCCCATTATATGACACTTACCTGCAGGAGAAGCCTGCGATGTCCCTGTCTTCCTCGCTAGTAGCGAGCATCCATTCTTCACCGCTCTTCCTTCCGGGGCCATGAACTCCGGCTCTGTGACTGGCCGGAGTCGCGTGACATCACATGCTCACGGAAGCCGCCTTTAAGATACCGCACAGCTTGCCCTTTCTAACTGGCGCATGCGCAGAAGAAATTGCCATGTGGTGATTTGCAAGTATCTCCTAGACGTGCAGGTCTGGGAGATGGTACAAACACCTACAGGTAAGCCTTAATCTAGGCTTACCTGTAGGTTAAAGTGGTTGTAAAGAGTTTACAACCACTTTTAAGAGTTGTGTGTTTTTTGCTTTTGTCAGTTATTTGTATAAAAAAAATTTTTTGCCAAGTTCTTAATTTTCTTTTACAGGCTGTGCCAACAATTTTGGAGAAATTCAAAGAAAAGAAACCTCAAGTAGTCCTAGCCCTGCAGGAGGCCATGGATGCCATTTTCCTCACAGTGAGTGTCCATTAAGCATTGCCCTAAAAGCTCTCCTGTCTGACGTTGTGTACATTGGTGTGATGCTCCCGTATTGTTTCAGACCACTCTGCAGAATATCAGTGAAGATGTTATCGGTGTTATGGATAACAAGAACCCAGCAATAAAACAACAAACCTCCCTGTTCCTTGCAAGGAGTTTCCGTCACTGCACTCCAGCTACACTACCCAAGAGTTTGCTGAAACCTTTCTGTGCTGCTCTCCTCAAGGTATACTGTCTGCTTTTCATGGCATAGCGTCCAGGCCTTTATAACTGTCTAAGTGTTACGAAACTCGCAACCCTAGCATGCTTGTTATACTCAATGTGGCACCTAAGAGGTTCATTATCTGCATCGTGTAAAATGTCTGATCATTTATGCACAGATCCTCCTCCTTGCATTGTCCCCAAATGTCTGGATAAGACAGTTACTGCAGCCAGGCTGCACATGCTCAGTTTGGTGTTTTGCTAGTGTTTTTTTTTTTTTTTTTTTTTAGTCCTTTGGGAGAGTGCATGTAATCGGCACTGTCCAGAGGGTTGGGTTCCTGCATCCTGCCAGAGCAGTATGAAAACTCCTCCTACAAGGCACTGATGGAAGTCACAAGACTGCTATATAGTGCTGAGGAGAAAAAGTATTTAGCAGTTTATTTACTAAAATAACATTTCCATGTTCTGTGGGAGATTAGATATAGTGGATGCAGGGTCCTGGGTTTAGTAAAATTTTAAAGACTATAGTAAATGTCTCCTAGACGGTGCAAGTTTAGGAAATATTTACAGTACCTACAGGTAAGCCTTATTTCCCAAAAGTGGAACTTGCGCCCATTTGTCTCCCCACACAACCCCCCCCCCCTCCTCCGGTGCCACAGTTGCCATCTTTTGGGGGCGGGGTGGATATTGGGCGACAGGATACCTGTCTGTGACAACTATCCTGTTCCCACTTCCGGGAGTTCACGCCGTGACCCATGATGTCACCGCGGGGCTTCCTCCTCCCCCTGTTGCCAGGCCAGTAGGGTTCCCAGCGTGAAGCCGTAAGGCTACACAGCCAGGGTCCACTACCCACAATGGAGGCGGCATTACCCGACAGTTGATGGAAACGTCAGCTGCGGTGCCGACATCGCTCGACAGCTAAGTGTCCTATTAAAAGCCAGCAGCTGCAGTATGTGAAGCTGATGGCTTTTAAGTTTTTTTTTTTTTTTTTTTGCAGACCTCTGCTTTAACTGTCTCTGTAACTTCTGTTCTTTTTGAATGGAGAGGCAACTGGCAGTAAATATAGCTGGGAGTAGGAGGAAACAAGGACCCACATACAGCAACGTGACTTTAAAGCTGTATTAAAACCTAAAAAAACGTAAATGGCAGCTTGCCAATTCTTAGATGTGATGGCTGAATACTTTTTTTCCTTAGGCTTTCTTCTGTTTACATCTGGCGATCCTGCCAGTAAATCTGTTTTTTTTTTTTAACAGAACAAGCCCTCCTGCAGATGTATCTGTTACAGTAATGAGACAAACTATTTACCACTGACAGGAGTACTCTAGTCCTGTTAAACCTTTTTCCCAAATGGAACAAAACTGTTTGCTGTAACTGCTGAAAAAGTGTTAGCTGGAGTTTAGGTGTAATTTGTTAGTGTAGTTAGGAACTGCTAGTACATATAACACTCCCCTCTCCCCCCCAGACTGGCAATGCTGCTGTACAAATGTGCCTCCTGTGCTTCTTCCAGTGGGGGAACTAATACATGAGGTGTGTCATTGGCCAGATCACCAGGTGAAAGCCTAAAATAAAGAACTAATGCAACCACCACATCTATTTGCTAAGCTGCATTTTAGGTTTAATACCACTTTCAATCAGAAGGGCTTTCAGATTCGTCTTCTGCGTGTTTGATAAACTCGCCAGTGCTGGATCTGCTATTGGTCCAGGCATAGTAAATCTTTTATTTAAAAAAAAAAAAAAAAAAAAAAAAATTGCCTGTGTTATGGGTCTGATCTAGGAAAAAGTGGTGTTTTTTTCGCCCTCTGAAAATATTAAACTCCCCATCCTGGTTCTTTTTTATTTTTATGCAGTTTTTGTGTCTTTACAGCATATCAATGACTCTGCTCCTGAAGTCCGAGATGCAGCCTTTGAAGCGCTGGGCACAGCACAGAAAGTTGTTGGAGAGAAAGCAGTTAATCCTTTTCTTGCTGATGTTGATAAACTGAAACTTGACCGGGTATGACTGAGCTGCTGCCTATTTACCCGCAATATATGGAGAACTAGGTTTAATGTATGGCGGTATAATAAACCATTTCTTTTACTTTTGTGAATATACAGCTCAAAGAGTGCGCAGAGAAAGCGGAACTAGCCTATGGTAAAAAGGGAGGTGCTGCTTCTGGAGATAAGAAGGAAACCAAACCTACTTCTGCTCCTGGGAAGGCTGCGCCACCTTCAGCGGCTCCTGAGAGAGATTCTGCCAAACCTGGCATGGCTTCCAAAAAGCCAGCTGCAGCCAAGGTATGTTTAGTCTGTTTTCTGCAGTAAATTCAATCAATTCCTGACGTCTTCCTGCTGCAATGTCTGCCCTGACTTATTTCTCATTTTTTTATATTTTTTTAAAGCCTGGAGGACCTGTCAAAAAAGCCAAACAAGCCGCAGCCGGTGGTGCTGCAAAGGGCAAGAAAGCACCTGAAGGCAAAGAAGTTATTGAGCTGGAGCTCTCCGTAAGTGTATTTGGAAATCCTTTTTATTCAGCAGTTTGTGTGTATGTGTGTATATAATGTTTTGCATCCGGAAAGTGTTCAGTGCTTCCCCCCCCCCCCCTAAATTAAATTTATTATATTCTACAAACCATACTCTAAATGACGACGTGAAAGAAGTTTGTTTTGAAATCTTTGCAAATTTATTAAAAATAAAAAGGGGAGGAAATATCCCATGTACCGTATTTATCGCGGTATAACGCGCTCCCGCGTATACCGCGCACCCCTAATGTTGCCCCTGAAATTCCTGTAAAAAAAAGTTATGATTTTATTACTTACAGTTTTGGTGTCTTCCCAGCGTCCATCGTCCGGTCCGGCGTCCGTCTGCGGCCTCGATGGTGTCCTCCCGGATTCTCCAGCGCGCGCCTCACGTCGAGTTCCCGCGCTCAGTTCGAACGCCTCCGCCGACATATACCGAGTGCAGTACACTCGGGTACATTCGGCAAGGCTCGGCTTAGCTCGCGCTCACGCTCTGTGACGTTTATGCGTGAGCACGAACGAAGCCGAGCCTGGCCGAATGTACCAGAGTGTAATGCACTTGGTATATGTCGGCGCAGGATTTCAAACTGAGCGCGGCTATCAACGTATATCGCGCACCCACGATTTTCCCCTTATTTTAAGGGGAAAATGGTGCGCGATATACGCCGATAAATGCGGTACATAAGTATTCACAGCCTTTGCTCAATACTTTTTGTTGCACCTTTTATCACCAATTACAGCCTCAAGTCTTTTTTGAGTATGATGCTACAAGCTTGGCACACCTATTTTTGGGCAGTTTCTCCTTTTTTTTTTTCTCCTCTTTGCAGGACCTCTCGTTCTTCATAAGGTTGAATGGGGAGCATTACAGAGATCTTCAGTCTGGTTCAAGTCTGGGCTCTGGCTGGGCCACTCAAGGACATTCAGAGTTGTCCCGTAGCCACATTTTTTTGATATCTTAGGTGTGTGCTTGGGGGTCATTGTCTTGTTGGAAGATGAACCTTTGCCCCCCAGTCTAAAGTCCAGAGTGCTCTGGAGCAGGTTTTCATCAAGGATGTCTTTTTACATTGCTGCAGTCATCTTTCCCTCGATCCTGACTAATCTTTCAGTGCCTACTGCTGAAAAACATCCCCACAGCATGATGCTGCCACCACCATGCTTCACTGAAAGGATGGTATTGGCCAGGTGATGAGTGGCGCCTGGTTTCCTCCAGACATGATGCTTAACATTCAGGCCAAAGTTCTGTCTTTGTTTTCAGACCAGAGAATTATGTTTCTTATGGTCTGAGAGTCCTTCAGGTGCCTTTTTGGCAAACTCCAGGCGTGCTGTTGTGTGCCTTTTTTGTACTGAGGAGTGGCTTTCTTCTGGCCACTCTACCATACAGGCCTGATTGGTGGAGTGCTGTAGAGGTGGATGTCCTTCTGTATGGGTCTCCTCCCTCCATAGAGAACTGCAGAAGCTCTGTCAGAGTGACAATCATGTTCTTGGTCACCTCCCTCACTAAGGCCCTTCTCTCCGATCGCTCAGTTTGGCTGGGTGGCCCACTCTAGGAAGAGTCCTGGTGGTTCCCAACTTGTTCCCAACTTGTTCCATTTACAGATGGAGGCCACTGTGCTCGTTGGGACCTTCAATGCTGCAGAAATATTTCTGTACCCTTCCCCTGATCTGTTCCTCCATACAATCCTGACTTGGAGGTCTGCAGACAATATCTTGGACTTCTTGGTTTGTGTTCTGACATGCACTGGACCTTATTGAGACCGGTGTGTACCTTTCCAAATCCTGTCCAATCAACTGAATTTACCATAGGTGGACTCCAATAAAGTAGAAACGCCTCAATGCTCATTCGAAATGGGATGCACCTGAGCTCTGTTTTAAGTGTCATGGCAAGTACTGTGAATACTTATGTAAAGATTTCAAACAAACCTTTTTTTACATTGTCATTATGGGGTATTGTTTGTAGTATTTTGAGGAAAATAATGAATTTCATCCTTTTTGGAATAAGGCTGGAGCCTAACAAAATGTGGGAAAAATTAAGTGCTGTGAATACTTTCCGGATGCACTGTACACGCCTACTAATTTGAAAAAAAAATTCTATCCTGATCTGACTAATTTCTTAAGGCACAAATAGGATAGTACAAATATCCCCCAAATGCATATATATATATATATATATATATATATATATATATATATATATATATATATATATATATATATATATATATATATATATATATATAAATTTTTTTGAAAATTAAATATTTTTTTGGTGTCTTTTTTTTTTTTTTTTTTTTTACATATCGTCATCCTATAACTGCTGTGGTTGTGATCAGGGACACTGACTGATAATGTGTGGATGTTTTTATTTATTTTTACATAAGTGACCAGAGCAATAGTGTTCAATGAAAACTACTCAGTCTTGTGATTAGCATGTGATGACACTGACCAATCACAATAGTACACAATGAAACTGTCATATGATCTGCTGTGATTGTCCACACCAGTCGCATGGTACCGGCAGCGGGGCTGGTACAGTGATCGGTTATCGGCAGTGTCCGGTGGACTTGAGCGTGGCCCGATCCTGGGAGGATGTAACATGACATACTCCCACTCGGCTGTTATTTGATACTAGGCTGGATGGAAAGGTGTTAAGTGGCTATACAAAATTCTAACCACAACTGGATTTCCTGTGAATCTCAAATATTATAATGCTTTGTCATCAATGGTTCTATAACTAAAATTTTTATTTAATTTTTGGAAGCCTGTGCAACAATGCATAAGACCTCCAGAATGTACAGGAAGTGGAAGCCTCTGTTTGTTTCATTTCCGTTCGGTGACATAGGTTGGACACTCTAGACTTCCCCTTAAAGGGGTTGTAAAGGTAAAAAAAAAAAATGGCTTCCTTTACCTTAGTGCAGTCCTCCTTGACTTACCTCATCCTTCGATTTTGCTTTTAAATGTCCTTATTTCTTCTGCGTAATCCTCACTTCCTGTTCTTCTGTCTGTAACTCCACACAGTAATGCAAGGCTTTCTCCCTGGTGTGGAGTGTCATGCTCGCCCCCTCCCTTGGACTACAGGAGAGTCAGGACGCCCACTAACACACAGCTCCTTTCTTTATCTGCAATTTAGAGAGCGTCCTGACTCTCCTGTTTAAGAGAAGGGGCAAGCATGACACTCCACACCAGGGAGAAAGCCTCACATTACTGTGTGGAGTTACTGACAGAAGAACAGGAAGTGAGGATTTCTCAGAAGAAATAAGGACATTTTAAAAGCAAAATGGAAGGATGAGGTAAGTGAAGGAGGACTGCACTAAGGTAAAGGAAGCTGTTTAGGGAAATTCTTTTTTTACCTTGACAACCCCTTTTAATCGTTTTTTATAGAACCAAGACTTGTTATGAACTGTTCTGCCCTACCTTCTAGTAAAGATGGAGCCCAGCTGGTCTCCAATGTTCCATGGTATTCACTGGACCCATGATTCCCACGCAGGTTTTTCTTTCTCCAGGCACCTTTTAGTCACTTTGAACCTGGTAACTTGTTTAGCGCGCTCTCCTAAGTCTACCCAGTTGCGCTCTGTTGTTTGCAAGCCAGAAGTGAGTGGCGGCCGAGTATGAAACTTTTGGCTTTTTTTTAAATCTTTGACTTACAGATGTGACAGAGCACACCACTGTATATATAAACTGTTCTTTTTTTTTTTTATTTTTTTTTTTTTACAGTGGTGTGCTCTGTCACATCTGTAAGTTAAAGTGAATTTAGAGATGTTGGATGTTTAGAAGGCTGGGTGATGTTTTCCCAGTTCTGAAACTTTGAATTACTCTTTTATAGCCCGAGGCCTGTGAAGAGAAAGCGGCAGCAGTTCTTCCTGCTTCATGTATGCAGCTGCTGGATAGCAGTAACTGGAAGGAAAGGCTGGCAAGCATGGAAGAGTTCCAGAAGGTATTGTATATATTTTTTTTTTTTGTGTATGTTTTTAAAATTTGAATAAAGGACTAAAACATCGATTTTCTTTAGGCTGTGGAGACTATGGAAAGAAATGATATGCCATGCCAAGCTTTGGTCAAAATGCTGGCAAAGAAACCTGGATTTAAAGAAACAAACTTCCAGGTATGTTATCTGTTCTGTTTGGAGTAAAGAGGCTAGGGTTTTAATGCTCATCCTAATAGCTAGGTGAGACTCTATGTAACTCTTGATTTCAATGTATGAAATGTTTGCAAAAACCCATAGCCTGTAAGATCCTGACACAACCCAACCCCCCATAGAGAACTGCAGACTTGCCTGTCCTGGAGTCCAGCGCCGTCCGCATCAGAGGACGAGCGATCGCTCGTCACTCTGCTGCCCCCCCACCATCCTCGGTGAGGGAACCAGGAAGTGAAGCTCTCCGGCTTCACTGCCCGGTTCCCTACGGTGCATGCACGAGTTGCGCTGCGCCTGCTGATTAGGGGTGCAACGGATCAAAAAACTCACGGATCGGATCAGGAGTCACGGATCAGATCTTTTTCGGATCAGCAAAAAAAAAAAGGGTCCGTTTTTTCATTGGTCCAAAAAAATATATATATATTTTTTTTTTTTTTGCTGATCCGAAAAAAGAGCACAATAGCAATTCACAGGGGTGGATTAAAGAGGAAGCAGGTGAGGCTGTTTGGGACTTAAAGTACAATCTTGATGTTTTTACAGCAATATATATATATATATATAATATTAGGGTTGTCCCGATACCACTTTTTTAGGACTGAGTACGAGTACCGATACTTTTTTTCAAGTACTCGCCGATACCGAATACCGATACTTTT
Source organism: Rana temporaria (assembly GCF_905171775.1). Lineage (NCBI taxonomy): Eukaryota > Metazoa > Chordata > Amphibia > Anura > Ranidae > Rana > Rana temporaria. The sequence goes on along the minus strand of NC_053499.1, from coordinate 24,867,942 downwards.
TTTTAAATGTGTCCCCAAATGCAGCCATGTCCCCCCACAAATGCAGCCATGTCCCCCCACAGATGCATCCATGTCCCCCCCCATATCCAGCCATGTCCCCCCCCATATGCAGCCATGTCCCCCCATATGCAGCCATGTCCCCCCCATATATGCAGCCATGTCCCCCCCATATATGCAGCCATGTCCCCCTTACCATACATGCTGCCGCGCCACCGCTTGGTTAATACGGGCGGGGAACATTACAGCTTTCATTTGAATAGCTGTAGTCTTTCGCGCCACGCTGCGTATAGACACTCCCCCTTGCTCGGGATTGGACAGTTCACCCAAGCAAGGGGGAGTGTCTATACGCGGCGCGGTGGGAAACACTACAGCTATTCAAATTAAAGCTGTAATGTTCCCCGCCCGTATTACCCAAGCGGCGGCGGCATCGGGGTAGCGGCGGCGGGGCATGCAAGTATTCTATTTTGGTATCGGGGGTATTTGCGGGAGTACAAGTACTCCTGCAAATACTCGGAATCTGTCCCGATACCGATACTAGTATCGGTATCGGGACAACCCTAATAAATATATATATATTTTTTTTGCTGTAAAAACATCAAGATTGTACTTTAAGTCCCAAACAGCCTCACCTGCTTCCTCTTTAATCCACCCCTATGAATTGCTATTGTGCTCTTTTTTCCCCCTTTCCCCCCCCCTCCTCTCACACCAGTGCTTCACTGCTAACATTCCCATTCAGCTTGCTAGAGCCCAGTGCACAGCGTGACACGCCTCCCCGGGGAGGCGTGTCACGCTGGGCTCTGGCAAGCAGACTGGCCGCCGCTCCGGAGCTAGGCCGAAGCCGGGGACTTTCCTAGGCCTAGGCTCCGGAGCGCTCCGGATCGCGGGGTGTGCCGATCCGAACGGGGTGGCCCGTTCGGATCACGGATCGGTGACGATCCGTTACACCCCTACTGCTGATTGGCTCCTGCTGTGCTCTGGGAGCCGAGTGTTCCCAGAGCACGACGGGGGGGAGGACGGGAGGTGACATCCTGCCCGCAGTCTGCCCGAGACTGTGGCCGGAAGTGGGTGCAAATACCTGTCTTTAGACAGGTATCTGCACCCCTCCCCCTGAAAGGTGTCAAATGTGACTCGGAGGGGTCCGATCAGCGGGAGTTCCACTTTAGGGTGGGGCTTCGCTTTAAGTTCATTTGATAATTAACCACTTATTTCTCCAAGTATTCATCTCCCTTTGGTCATGCATTTAAGGACTTGGTCTAATAAGATATTCATAATATGGTATCTATCCCTACCAACAAACATATGACAAGACAGACACAACAAAATAAAAAGCCCAAAAAGATTTTACAGGTAAACCAAAATGCCATGAACGGTCGTCCACTAAGTTGTAGGAACAAATGGAGTATGCGTTGCCCACCACCCCAATTTCAATAACGTGATATGTGGATGTTAAAGTAACTGGCTCATCTCTTAAATGTAAACTACATTATAATTGGTCTGGAATCCTTCAGCAAAGTCTCTATTTTTAGTTTACATTTACTTGTAATTGGTTTCTAGTAGTTCTTTCTGCGGCAGTTTGACATACAAGTTCTGTTTGCTTTTTTATATTAATCTCTAGGTGATGCAGATGAAGCTCCGCATTGTGGCTCTTATCGCCCAGAAAGGCAATTTCTCCAAAACCTCTGCCAATGTGGTCATTGATGGCCTAGTAGACAAAGTGGGAGATGTGAAATGTGGCGGTAATTCCAAAGAAGCACTTAGCGCTATTGCAGAGGCCTGTAGCCTGCCTTGGACTGCCGAGCAGGTAAGATGTCAATTGCCCACCTTTTTTTGTTGGATGTAGTAAATCGACCCACTTGAGTATTTTGAAGATGGGGACTGTACCAAAGAATGAATACAAGAGCTGGTATTCCTTTAGACGTTTTAAAGCATCGCCTGTCCTTGTGTTCTTTTTATTCCGGAGCTCCCATCTCACAGCAAAATCCTTTTATTTGCCATGTTGTGGTTCCTGCTGCTGGTCACTACAGGACAAAGCAATGTAGGAGCCAATATATACAAGGATCTAAGGCATGTTGGCTGTGAGGATTCTGCTGTAGAAGCCATATCATATTTTAACCGCAAGAATGATTAAAGGGGCAGAGTGTTGGGAGAATATCATTGCTATTCTTTTAGTGTGTGTGTGTGTGTGTGTGTTTTTTTTTTATTTATTTTTTTTCTCCTGCCTTCTAGAGGGTTACTTTAATAGAGGTTAGCTGTAAAGCACAACTGCTGCTTTTCTCTTGCAGGTTGTATCCTTGACTTTCGCACAGAAAAACCCGAAGAACCAATCTGAAACTCTAAACTGGCTAGCAAATGCTATTAAAGAATTTGGGTTTTCAGGGTATGTATTAGATCTGCTCAGTATTAAACTAAACCTCAATTGAAAGCCTCACTAAGACCTATAGATGCGCAAAAATCAAATTCAATACCCCCCCCCCCTTTTTTATTTTTTGTACTTTTCTAATACTAGCATCTGTCAGCACATCTAATATCACAGCAGCTTTTAATACCAGATTTTTGAAGCAGAGCTCTGCCCAAAAAAGGAAGCTCTTTACTTGCCTGACCACCCCCACCCGCACACACACATTTGGCACCTTTTTTTGGGGGGGGTTGCCCGTGTACCTGTTTTTGACGGGTACCTGCTCCCACTTCCGGCTCAATTCAAACAGCCAAAAATTCGAAGCCCTCCTTCCCCCGCACCCGACCCATTCACAGCGCTTTATGCATGTGCAGAAGCAAAGGGCTGTAAAGCTTCATGGCTTTCTTTAGTAAAGATGGTGGCACCAGCAACCGATGGCCAATTTGAAAAATGGGCTCAGGTGAGGACACAGTGGATTCCGGCACAGGAAAGTTTCTAAATATAAGTCAGCAGCTACAGTATTTATAGCTGCCGACTTTTTTTTTTTTTTCTTTTCTTTCTAATAATGGTGCCGATCAGTGACTTATGGTGGAATTGCAGTATTGCGGCGGACAATCTTACACTTTGTGGGAATCGGTGACACGAATACAGGGGGGGGGGGGGAATTGTGCCGTCACTCTACTAATGACACGAGAAGGGCGATCAAAGGGTTAAATGTATGCCTAAGCAGTGTTGTGTATAATATGTGAGGTTCTTTCACGAAGGGATGTGATGCTTTGCAGTGAAGGAAAATCCATCACATCCCCGCAGTCAGGACCAAGCTCTGCATTGTGTCTCTGAAGATCAGCGGGTACCGGCGGACATCATTGGCCCTTATCTGCTGATTGGCTTCTGCTGTGACCGTTCGCAGAAGATGTGTGCCCCTTACCAGGAACTGCTGTGTATGTGTGTAAAAAAAATAAAAATAATTTTTTTATATATATATATATATACTGCACTGTAGCCGTAAACCTGCTATGGGGCAGTCAGCAACTCGACACGTTTCAAAGCTGGTTAAAAAAAAGTTTCTGCATGCAATGAGGTAACCTGGTCTTCCAGGAGCCTCTTGATGTTGTATATGAATTCTTCACACCAACATAGGGCTTTCAGTAACTGATGCCAATTCCTTTTCAGGCTCAATGTCAAGGCTTTTATCACCAATGTAAAGACAGCCCTTGCTGCCACAAACCCAGTAAGTAAGCTGTAGGAGTGAGAGTGAACTTCTTTTGTTGGAGCTACTTTTGCTAACTCTGTGATAACATCCTTACAGGTGATCAGGATATCTGCCATCACCTTGCTGGGTGTGATGTATCTTTACATGGGGGCGCCATTGAGAATGTTTTTTGAAGAGGAGAAACCTGCTCTTTTAGCCCAAATTGATGCAGAATTTGAGAAGGTATGTTGTGTACCCACTTTGAAACTGGGCAGATCCATGGTCTCTAGTAATTGGTGCAGAGCCTTCTGGGTTACCTGTACTTCCCACATCGGAAGTGTTATAGGTTTTATGTTCTGATTTAAGGCTTCTCATATTAACCACTTCAGATCCGTAGGACGTCCTGGGACGTCCTCCACTTTGAGCGGTGATATCTGAATGATGCCTGCAGCTGCAGGCATCATTCAGATATCGCCGTCTTCTGGTGCACAGAATCGCCAACTGAAGAACGATCAAAGCGGCGAATCGGCCGGCGCTCGTTGTTGAACCATAGAGATGACTGGTGACCAGACGGTCACAGTCATCTCTATGACCGTCGGAGGGCCGGGCGCGACGTTATGACGTCACGCCCGGTACCCGGAAGTAAACAAAGCCGCTATGGCGGCTGTCGGCATGTAATCGGTGAAATTTCTTTCACCGATTTCATGCTTGTAAGCTTGTAGGAGAGATGTGGGGTCTTATTGACCCCACATCTCTCCATAAAGAGGACCTGTCACACTGATTCCTATTACAAGGGATGTTTACATTCCTTGTAATAGGAATAAAAGTGATAAAAAAAAAAATGTCAAAAGTGTAAAAATAAAAAAATAAAGTAAAAAAATAAAATAATAAAAAAAATATTTAAAACGCCCCGGTCGCTCGCGTGCATGCAAGTCCCGCCCACATATGTAAACACCGTTCAAACCCCACATGTGAGGTAGCGTCGCGTGCGTTAGAGCGTGTGCAACAATTCTAGCACTAGACCTACTCTGTAACTCAAAAATAGTAACCTGTAAAATCTTTTAAAGCTATGCCTATGGAGATTTAAGTGCCGAAGTTTGGCGCCATTCCATGAGTGTGCGCAATTTTAAAGCGTGACATGTTGGGTATCTACTCGGCGTAACATCGTCTTTCACATTATACAAAAAAATTGGGCTAACTTTACGGTTTTGTTATTTTTTAATTCATGAAACTGTTTTTTTCCCTAAAAAAAGGCGTTTGAAAAATGATTGCGCAAATACCATGCGAGGGGAAAAAAAGTTGCAATGACCGCTATTTTATTCCCTAGGGTGTCTGCTAAAAAAAAAATATAATGTTTGGGGGTTCTGATTAATTTTCTAGCAAAAAAATTTTGATTTTTACATAAAGGAGAAAAGTGCCAAAATAGGCCCGGTAACGAAGTGGTTAAAATATATCTTGTGCTGTCATCGTTGGAGCACAGCTGAACTTTTGGTATAAGCCGTACATTTTAACGACTCTAGATGCAGCAAGCAGAAATATGACCTTATCATGCCTCTGCTTCATAATTCCAATCAGCAGGCTGGAGTTGTGTTCTTATTCAAATTGTTGCATTGAAAGTCAATGATTTGGCAATTTGATCAGCTGGGAATTTTAAATCTCATCTCTTCCAGTACAGAATAAGTAGTGCTTGCAATAAAGATACTTGTGTCTGAATTGGTATGATTTTGAAATTGACAGATGAAAGGACAGACCCCACCAGCTTCAACCCGAGGATCTTCCAAATCTGGTGCAGGGGGAGACGAGGGTGATGAAGGAGAGGCACAAGAAGAGGACGCCCCTGCTGATGTCATGGATTTGCTGCCCCGGGCAGACATCAGGTGAAAAGCACTTTTAAGATCTGCATGTTTACTGTAGGATAGAGAGAGATATGTGTGTAATATAAATGTTGTTATTATATATATATATATATATATATATATATATATATATATATATATATATATATATATATATACACATTTATACATTTAAATAAATACATTTAAATAAATACATTTAAATAAATACATTTAAATAAATACATTTAAATAAATACATTTAAATAAATGAGATGTATATCATGAACGCATGACATTATATTCAAAAAAAAAATATTTATTTTTTTGCTTTTTGTAGGTGTTTAAGAAAAGGTTTTTTTTTTCATTATTTATTTATTGATATATAAATAGAGAATATATATCTCTATCTATATATCTCTATCTATATAGATATAGATATAGATATATATATATATATATATATATATATATATATATATATATATAATCACCTACAAAAAGCAAAAAAAAAATAGACTTTTGAATATAATGCCATGCTTTCTTCTAGGAGTACAGTTTAGTTTTACATTTTGTTCATTGTGTAATGTACAACATAATACACTTTTACAATTCAGCATTGGTTTCTTGTGTATTTTAGTATGTTTGGTAAAGCATAGCATTATATAAAGTGCCTCGCAGCTCATTCCAGTAGGATTGCAGACTAAAAGCAGTGTACCCCCCCTTTTTCGTATTTTTTTTTTTTTCTTTAGTGACAAAATCACTATGGATCTCGTATCAAAGATTAGTGATAAAAATTGGAAAATACGCAAGGAGGGACTCGATGAAACGGCGGCCATTATGAACGAGGCCAAGTTTATCCTTCCAAATATTGGAGAGCTTCCACTTGCACTAAAGGGCCGTCTTAACGACTCAAACAAGATTTTGGTATGTGTTTATGTTAAATTTGCATTGGCTAGAGCTTGAAAAGCAGCATTTATTGCTGAAAATTTTTAAGGATTTCTTTGCTAAGCTTTTTTTTTTTTTTTTTTTTTTTTACAGGTTCTGCAGACATTGACTATCCTTCAACAGCTGTCCACTGCCATAGGTCCAAACATTAAACAGCATGTTAAGCACTTGGGTATACCGATCGTAACTGTCCTTGGGGATAGCAAGGTGGGTAACCTGTGCCTAATTTTATAGAGCTCAGCAGCCTACTGGCCTTCAAATGTCAAGAATTTGTGGCACGACCAGCTATTTTCTTGAGGCTTTGCAATACTGCAAATATAAGATTTGTTGCCTCTGTGGAATAGCATCCTTGCTGACTTAAAACGCTGCCGAGTTTTTCTTCCTAGCAAGGGAGTGGACAAGTGTCTTGTTAATAACTGTTGCTTGAGAGTTGTTGCCAGCTGCTTTCAGTAACGAGACAAATCTAGCACAGGTAATGCTGTATACCTTTATTGGGTGCAAAACTGTTACAATATTTGTGTAAGGCCCCTTTAACACTGGGGTGTCGGCGGTAAAGCGCCGCTAGTTTTGGCAGTGCTTTACCGTCTTTTTTGCGGGGGTATTTGGCCGATATTGGAGTGTTTAACGCCCGCTAGCGGCCGGTAAAAGGGTTAACACCACCCGCAAAGCTCTGCCCATTGATTTCAATGGGCAGGAGCGATATACACCGCTCCAAAGATGCTGCAAGCAGGACATTTTACCGTCCTGCTAGCTCACCGTTCCAATGTGAAAGCCCCAAGGGCTTTCACACTGAAGAGACAGCAGCATCTCTTTCAGGGCTCTTTGCAGCTGAATATTTTTTTTAGCGTTGAATCCTCCCGCAAAGCGCCCCAGTGTGAAGGGGGTTTAACGCTGAAGGTTTCAGTTATGATGGCAATCCTATCTGTAGCCTTCATGTGGTCACATGACCCATAGGCTCAGTCCACACCTATGCAGTTTAAAAAATCACTCAAGTTCCGCTTTAGGTTTAGATTTTCATGAGATATAACAAATCCTCTTTCCCTTCCTTAGGCAAATGTTCGGGCGGCCGCAATGGCAACTCTTAATTCTTGGGTGGAACAGACTGGTATGAAAGATTGGCTGGAAGGAGAGGACCTGTCTGAAGAGCTGAAAAGGGAGAATCCTTTCCTGAGGCAGGAGGTAGAATATTTGTAAATGTGTTTTATTTATATATATATATATATATATATATATATATATATATATATATATATATATATATATATATATTCTAATCCTCTTTAGTCTGCTGTTCGGTTATTAAAATGTGTTTTCTTGGTTTTCTTTTTTGTAGTTGCTAGGGTGGCTGGCTGAGAAACTGCCTACAATGCGAACTGTCCCTCCAGATCTTCAGTTTTGTCTTCCGTATCTGTATGGCTGCTTGGAGGACCGCAATGGGGATGTACGAAAGAAAGCCCAAGAGGCCCTGCCCATGTTCATGATGCATATAGGATTTGATAAGATGTCAAAAGCTACTGGAAAGCTCAAGGTATTTTGTTTTATCACCTATGACCAGCAGGCTTCTAGATCACCTTTGCAATAGCTAATCCGTTTTCTAATCTGTAGTAGGAGGTGGATGCTGTACAGATTTATCCCTCTGTTTCAAGCCAAGCTTCTCAGCCTAGGTTCACACATGTTTGATCTCAGACATCGCATGTGATTCGCACCTGATTTACATGCAATGTCGGTGCAGTGCGAGTTCAGCCATACAGTTTTTTTGTTTTTTTTTTTATGGCTGAACTCTGGATTTGCACATTTCTTCCCTGCACTAGAATCGCATGGGTGTTTGGGATAAAAAGTAATATCAAGAATGCTTCTGCTGGACAGATGCATCTGAGTTTGTAGCTCCTTAAAGGGTAACTTCTCCTTTTTTAGGAGAATATTAAATATTCATCCATGTTTAGGGTGTAACATGCTTTTAATGACCCTCCTCCCACCGCCATTGCTCCCTGCTGTGGCAACGGGTGGGGGTTTATCTCCCTGCACCCACTGTCACAATTTTGCAGTATTTGGTCCGCACAGCCGCACCAGTCATTTAGTTTCCTGTGAACCAATTTGACTACAAGTACAGGCGGCATCTTCAGGTCGGCTTGTAGTTCTTGGTGAAGTGCTGATGAGCATCCTCGTAGTCCATTGATTCTTCCTGCCATTCAGTAACTGCCTGCCCATAACGGACGTACAGGCAGACTGGGTCTGCAGTATCCACGGATTGCCCCCACGATCTGCTGATCACAGATGCAATGCTGGTAAAGGCTGCATTGTAAAAAAAAAAAAAAAAATCACTTTTTGCAGAAGAGAAAAAAAATTCATTTTTTGTAAAAAAAAAAAGAGAACTCCTTTTCTTAAAGTGGAGGTTCACCCAGAAATGAAATTTTTTAACATTAGATTCATGCTCATTTTGTCAAGGGGAATCGGGTAGTATTTTTAAAATCAAAGCCGTACTTACCGTTTTAGAGATACATCTTCGCTGCCGCTTCCGGGTATGGGCTGCGGGACTGGGCGTTCCTATTTGATTGACAGTTTTCCGACAGGCTTCCGACGGTCGCATCTATTGCGTTACGATTTTCTGAAAGTAGCCGAACATCGGTGCGTAGGCGCCGTATAGAGCCGCGCCGACGTTCGTCTTCTTACGGCTACTCGTGACGCGATAGATGCGAACGTCGGAAGACTGTCAATCAAATAGGAACGCCCAGTCCCGCAGCCCATACCCGGAAGCAGCAGCGAAGATGTATCTCTAAAACGGTAAGTACTGCTTCGATTTTAAAAATGCTACCCGATTCCCCTTCACAAAATGAGCATCAATCTAATGTTAAATTTTTTTTTTAGGGTGAACTCCCGCTTTAAATGCTAAAAACGAGGGCATGGTGGATTCATTGTTGGATACCTGCCTAGTTCATGAACTGTGCAGGGTTTTTGCCTTGTCTGTTCAGAATGTGGTGCTGAGCAGAGCTGCAGGTATTTACTCAAAGAATTTGCTGCAAAAAGGGTCTCATAAAAGACAATTTCACTAAAAAAAATATGTATTTTCAACCTCATGTGCCTGGATCTAAAGCTAAAAATGTGTTTCTCAGGATTTGAAATCTTAAACCAATAGCCCCATGAATCACAAACTGTTCGTCCAATATCTCTAGCTTTAAAATATATTTTAGTCAAATTGGGGAAATACTTCAAAAACAGAGGCATTATTTTTTTTTTACAGACCCCAGCCACTGTTAATTGTTGTGCTAGGAGACATACTTGGTCACTTCAAACTGTAGACAGATGTGCTAGACTTTGAAATATCTGCCCATCTTCAGCTTGTGATATTCTTGACATTACAGCCAGCATCTAAGGACGTAGTTGTTGCCTTGTTGGAGAAGGCTAAGGCCAGCATGCCAGCCAAACCTGCTGCTCCTGCAGGCAAGACCAGCACCAAACAGGCATCTGCACCATCTTCAGCTCCTGCCCCAGCTGCAGGTAAGTGTTGTGTAGTATTGCAGTAGTTTACTTTCTGTAGTATGGCTTCTACCTTCTTCCCTTTTTTTTTTTTTTTTTTATTCTGACAAGTGTGGTTCCTGTGTAGAAAAGGAACAGCAGTGCAACAAACATTCTTTATTTTTTTTTACTAGCGGCTTTTGACGCAGGACCACCAGCGTCTGAGGGTAAGCCAGACCCCAAAAAAGGCAAACCAGGTGCCCCACTAGCTAAAGGAAAAGTAAGTTGCTTTTGGCTTTAATGTTAAGAGTTTTTTTGTCTAAGTGTGTAATGTATTTAACAATAGTGTCGCATTTTTTTATTTATTTTTTGCTCTAGTCCTACTTACCTTGGTGAATGCCGCATCTCTCCCATGCCGCATCTGTCCTATGCCGCACAGAGAATCGAGCCACCAAACGTTTTTTTTTTTTTTTAAGGACTTGTCGGATATTTTATTTTTTGCTTCGTTGGCCACTAAATCTTAGAGGAGACACAAATAATAAAACCCTTATAATGCTTGAAACACAAATAATAAAACCCTGATAATGCTTTTAAAATTTCCTTGGTGTACCCAGAATTATGTTTGTGCTGTAGTTTAATGTGGATGTTAATCCAAAATTGTATTTTTATCTTTTTGATGTCACTATGTACAGTATAAGATTTCCTTTCATCTGTGCCCAGTCTTGCCACACAGAGTTAATCCAGCTCTGAGCAATCTTTTATTTTTCCATTAAATAAAACGGACTTGCAGAGAAAAACCTTAGTCCGTTCCGCCCCCTTGCTGTGAGTGACAGGTTATTTACATATCTCATGCACTAGCTTGGAGACGGCATTATTTTTAAATTCCCACCCCCACTCCTTTTCTGAAGTCATGTGGTTACTTTTCTGGATTTTGACTGGATGTTGGTGATCATAGCAGAATTTGGTGTAAGGGGAGTGTAGAGGTGGGCGGGGAGTCTACGGACATCACGACTCCACTCATTGAGCGCCAGACAACAGACCCACCCACAGAATCTGCAGTTTTTCAGTTCTTATAACAGACAGAGATATTTGATGGGTAAGGATACATGCAGGAGGCATCTATATCCTTATAGATCAGCACTATAGCAGGAGTTTAGAAAGGATGAGAGTGGGTTTACATCCACTTTAAGGTTTTTGGCTGGAGTTTGCCCTTCTTCAAAACCTTAAGACTTCCTCTAAAAAGAAGCAGTTTTATAACTCTTCTCCTTTCCAAAAACCCCACCATTTACCTCCTTGTAAGTAGAAATACTATAGTTAAGAGTCTTGTACTTGCCTTCAGCTGTTAGAACTTCAGTATAGCGACCATTGTAGGAGATCTAGGCTACAGAGTCACTGGACCTTTTTTTGCATCCCAGGAAAGTAGAGAAACTAAAATGGCACAACAAATGTGTTCCTGCAAAACGTTCTCACTTAATTTGGGCTCCGCTGCATTTCCAGGTTCCCATGAGAAGGCCCAGTGACACCATAATTGTTAGAAGCTGTTTTCGGGCTTAGACAGCAGTTTTGTGCATAATTTCTTGTTGTGTAAATGTGGAGTCCTTTCTCTGTAGACCCCGTCTGTGTCATCAGAGGGTAATACCAGCATGACCCCAACGAAAGTAAACTCCAGCATGTCCAAATCCAAGACAGCTAAACAGGCGGTAAATAAAATGTCACTAGGAAAGGATTGGTTTCTATTGCACGTGTGTCTTCTATTCTGCACCCTAGCTGTATTGGCACACACACTCTGTGTATATATAGGTCTCTTTGGATGGAGGATGACGAGTTGCACTTATGGGTGCTGCGGTGCCGAGCACTGCACACCTTGCAGAGCCAGGCTGCTGACATAAGCATGTGCACAGGGGCCAGCTGACTCCATATTGCATCATATCACTTTCTCTAACTGATCTCGGTGCTGTACTAAGCATGACTGAGACCTAATCCACACATTTTCTTTGAGGCACCACTAATGAGAACTTTTCCAGTCTTTAGTTGCCCATGTTTACACTATAACTGGATGTAATTTTATTACCTCCTCCCCCCAGGCTGTGGCTGCGAAGAAAGCGCCAAGCAAGCCGGCAGTGAAGGATGAAGAAGACAGGTCTGGACCCATTTTTATCATTGTTCCTAATGGAAAGGAACAGAGGGTAAAGGAAGAGAAGGGTTTGAAGGTAAGTGATGTGCTATTTTGTGTGTTTTGGATGGAGGATGATGAGTTGCACTTATGGGTGCTGCGGTGCCGTGCATTGCACACCTTGCAGAGCCAGGCTGCTGACATAAGCATGTGCACAGGGGCCAGCTGACTCCATATTGCATCATATGAGGATGGTTTATATTTTTTTATGTTACTGCGAGTACCCTGAACTTTAATTTGTTAATCTGTGCAATGCCTCCTTGTCTAATACCCCCACCAGTCATGTGTGGGAGGGGGGACTGCTATCACACGAGGAATCAAATGAAATGCAGCTGGGCAAAACAGCAAGCAAACATCTTGCAATAAACCTGAAACCTAGGCCCCTTGTTCACGGTGGTGCCTAGCTGCTGTGCGTCCCTCCTGGTGTTTTGGCATACCTAGGAGGGACAGATGTAGCCCCCCCTGCTTCTTTTTTCTTTTTTTCTTCTGTTGCAGCAGTTTCAAGAACCCAGAATAAAAAGAAAATTGGCGCAAAAATGACAAATGAACCCCTGTATAGCAGCTGAACACCAGGGTCAATCACAAAAACCCTATAGAGAAACAAATACAGATGGTGCAGCGCTGAAATAAAATACAATGAAGGCACCACGATCGGTGCCGATGTATAAGTGATACCCGCGGGTGACGTCACAACGCTCCTTCCGTACGCGTTACGCCCTCTATGGGAGGCGCCTCCTTCACCGCTGAAGAAGTCCTCGCCCAGTCATCTGTGTCTACATTGGCACTCACTGGAGGTGTACTGCGATTTTATGGACTTTCTATTCATCTTTTATTTTATTTGAGCGCTGCACCATCTGTATTTATTAGTTTCAAGAACCCACTTTTTGTGTGTGTAGATATATAATATACTCTCCAACAAAAGGTACAAGACATATACACTTCCCATGACAATATGGGTAAAAGACATTTCCAAATCCAGTACTATACCTTATCCAAAGACTGCAGCAGAAAAAGGACCAACAATAGAACACGTCCAAACGTCACAATCTCCCCTTTATTAGTTCACACATCCCATATCTCACCCAACATTAATTCCCAGTAGCCTATCTGCAACTAAGTCCACTGGGCTAGTCCTGGTACATCCAACCACCTCGCCCATATTTTCTCAAACTTATGTGCACTGCACCTATGCTGGTATACTAGCTTCGCCATTCTGAGTACTACTCCAATATTGGTAATCCACTCTTTCACAGTCGGGGGGGGGGGGCGCCCCTCAGCCTTCCAGTGTACCATAATTTTGTTTCCTCACCTGGAAGAATACCCTATGTACAGCCTTTCTGCAGTCTTCTTCCCACTCGTATTCCTCCAGAGCACCCAGGAGGCAAGCTCGTGGGTCCTGTGGAAGAGATACTCCGAACACCGAGTTAACAGTAGTCACCACTCCTGCCCAATATGTGTGGAGTTTGGGACACCTCCACAGCATATGGACAAGATCTCCATGGTCTTTTTTGCAGCCCATGCATGTGGACATATAGCAGGCTTAAATTTACTGTTGTACTGTGTTTCACATACAATCATTGAGAGTTGGCTTTTATTACAGGTTTTGAAATGGAACTTCCCGACCCCTCGTGATGAGTACATCGACCAGCTCAAAACTCAGATGTCAATGTGTTTTGCAAAATGGCTCCAAGATGAGCTTTTCCATGCAGATTTCCAGCGCCACATAAAGGGCATAGGTGTGATGACGGAGGTGAGCAGAAATGCTTTGGTACAGGAACACATTATTATACTTGCAGATGTACAAGCTTAACTTGGTTCTTGGTGTCATTTTAGCATTTGGAGAGTGAAAAGGAAGGTGTTATGAGCTGCTTGGACCTCATCCTCAAATGGTTCACTTTGCGTTTCTTTGACACAAACACCAGCGTTTTGATGAAGGCCTTGGAGTATCTGAAGTTACTTTTTACTATGCTTAGCCAAGAAGAGTACCACATGACGGAGTTGGAGGCCAACTCTTTCATACCATACCTGCTGCTGAAGGTGAGTGATTTTCAGCAATTTGTCTGGTGGCTGCTTGTGGAGGGTGATGAGTTGCACCTAGGGCTCCGCGGTGCTGTGTCACTGTGGAGCTCCAGAGCCATGGTGTTGACAAAATCATGTGCACAGGGGCCATCTGACTCCATAATGCTTCCACCAAAGTTCAGCCTTTCTGGAAAATGAAGGTTTTTGACGGTAATCGATTTGAACTCTGTGTGATATCTCGCCAGTTTATCAGGGTGACTTGTTACTCTAGGGAATGTTCTGGTTCATAGTTAACATAAGTTTCTAGACAAAGAATTGTTGGTTTTTGTAATAGTTAAGGGAGCTAAAGCATTGTTGGCTTAAAGTGGATGTAAACCCAAGTCATGAAATTTGAGCTGGGCACATGGCTCTTTGAAGAGAGATAACAAAATACTGCAGATCAGGGCTGTTGCTGATCAAAATTTTTGTGTTCGATTAATCGTGTTTTTTTTTTTTTTTTTAATCGACTAATTTCGATTAATTATAACGCACATACAGATCCAACTACTTTTAGCTGATCTCCTTGCAAGCTGATTCCCAGTGCAGCTACCAACCACTGGAAAAATGGATAGCAGGATACAAAAAAACACAAAGGCAGCGCTCGCTGGTAATACCATTAAAACTTGGTAGGAAACAAAATAAATATTGCACTGGAGATAAAATCAATGTAGCTACATAAACTGTAAAAATGGTGCGAGTAATACCAAACGGTACCAAAAGCAGTCATAAAAACATGTAGCCAAGTATGATACTGGTATAAAAATGTGTACGATACCACTGCTGAATCCAGATGAGGAGAGGTTAACATCAGTCCGTTGGCATGTCCACAACTCCCAGTGGATGCTTGTAGAATCCCAGGTTGATAGAGAGGGGAGGTGATAGAGAGGGGAGGTGATAGAGAGGGGAGGTGATAGAGAGGGGAGGTGATAGAGAGGGGAGGTGATAGAGAGGGGAGGTGATAGAGAGGGGAGGTGATAGAGAGGGGAGGTGATAGAGAGGGGAGGTGTAACAGCCCTTGCGTGTGGCAGATAATAGGGTCCCGCCGGCATGCAGATATGAAGGCACAGCAAAGGAGCCCTTCAGATGGACACGGCAAGCCCCGCCGGTGTCTGTGACGTTACTGGATCTCCGACGGAACTCCCTGAAGGCCCAGAAGCCGGCGGAGAGGCGAGTACCAATCAAAAGAATTTTAATCGATCAAAAAGATTTTGATCGATCAAAAAAATTAAAGATTAATCGATTAATTAAAAGTTAATTTGCACAGCCCTACTGCAGATATAAGTCCCGTAGCTCTCTCCTGAACCTATTCATCTGTTATCGGCCTGATAACTTCTGACACATTAGATAAAAGCAGCCTGAAATTTCTGTCAGGGGAGGTTGCTAAAATAGATTAGCAGGGAGCTGGTCCTGTTGCAAAACACCTCCTGAGAGTCTCTGCCTTTTGAGGAGAGTGGGTGTGTGCCTTTCCTCCAATCAGAAATTTTAGCCATCCTGGCTGTGTGCCCAGACATCACACTGTGTTTAAACAGGAGGATTAAATCTCCTAACACAATCTGAACTTTCTAAATGGTATATAAATGTGAAGACAGCAGATATGGATGTAAAACCTGTGATTTGGTTCATCTCTGTGTATCATCTGAGGCTGTTCACTTCACTGGGTGTATGTGAGGGTTTATATCCACTTTAAGTAGTGCTATCAATTTGGGCCCTTGGCAATTATTAGAAGTAGGGCTTTAGTTGTCATATGAATAGGGAGGGGTTCTCCTTTTTAAAACCTCACAGGTGGCGTTTGGTAAAAATTTCAAAATACTGCTTGCTAATATGGTTTCCACTAGGACTATTTAGGCGACCCTGTAAAATTCCAATAATAAGCTTGGATCTGCCTTTCCCAAACGGAAGTCCCAACCTTTCTTCTTCAGTTGCTTTACTTTCCTGCTACTTGCATGGGTCTTGCCTCTTTAGGCTCAATTTAAAGCGAACGCCAGGATTAGGACCGTTCAAGTGTTTATTGCCTTGAACATTGGCCCATGTTTGAAAACAAAGCTCCTAACCTATGTTAAAAAAATTGTGCCCTTTATCACTACATGCAAGGTTACCCTTAACCACTTAAGGACCCCTTCACGCCGATATACGTAGACAGAATGGCATGGGTGGGCACATCCACGTACGTGGCTCTTAAAGCCCAGCCGTGACTCGGTCCGAAGCTCCGTGACCCGGTAGCCGCTGGAGTCCCGCGATCAGTCCCCGGAGATGAAGAACGGCTAGAGCTGTGTGTAAACACACCTTCCCCGTTCTTCACTGTAGCGCTGTCATCGATCATGTGTTCCCTTTTATAGGGAAACACAATCGATGCCGTCACACCTACAGCCACACCCCCCTACAGTTAGAAACACACGAGGTCACACATAACCACAAGGGGGCGCTAAAGGGGTTAACTCCCAAACTGCAATTGTCATTTTCACAGTAAACAATGCATTTCTCTTTCGTTCATAGACGGACACAGCCTTCATTGACCTTAGGGTTATGCTTCTTCCTACCAGGAGATTTAGGCAGAATTCTACAGCACTTAAGGTGTTAAAAACTTTCCTTCATGCCGCTCCTCCCAGGGGGCGTGGCTCCCCCAGGCATAACCCACACCCTGCTTTAGCAGCCCCAGTTTGTTTTCTGCCTAACGACAGGAGGTCAAGGCTCTCTCTGGAGTTCCTGGACTCTGGAGTTTTTTTCTGGCGATTTTTTTTCTCGCTTTTTTATTGTTTTGTTCCTGCATTTTGAATCCTGCGATTCTTCTATCAACAGCCGACTGGGTGACAGGCTGGGTCCTCGACCCTTGTAGTCCCCCCATGTTCGGCCTTCGAGCGTGTGCCGGCCCTCAGCTCAGCTTTGGGATGTCCACGACAGGCCCCATTGCTCCAGGGGCGGCCGGGGAACTTCGGTTCTAGGGCACACATATGACCGGTCTCTATGGCTTTGTCGCAGTGTGTCTGGCCGACAGCCATGCCGTTTACGGACGTTGGTTCTGTCTGGGATACCTCCAGCCGGGTAGTCGCAGGACAGGTAAGTAGTGGCCCCTTACTCAGGTAAGTGGTCTGGCTGGTGGTTTCCCTGGGGAGGTCGACTGAGGGTCCGCCCTGCTTTCCTCTCTCCCCTTCCTCTCCCTCCTTCCCCTGACTGGGTAGTGGCTGTGAAGGGGGGCCTCCTGGGTTTTCTTTGTTACCACCGGAGCCCGTGTGTTGTTGGGGGACTGTGTTGTTACTCTGGGGGGTGCTGCTGTGTGCTGCTGTGTTCTATGAGGTAATTTTCACCTCAGACAGCGGCCATCTTGGAAATCTCCTTGGTAACGCTGTGATTCTTTTCTGAGGTGACAAAGCACAGCCAGTGCTGCTGTGTTCTATGAGGTAATTTTTACCAGACAAAGCACAGCCAGTGCTGCTGTGTTCTATGAGGTAATTTTTACCTCAGATGGTGGCCATCTTGGAAATCTCCTTGGTAACGATGTGATTCTTCCCTGAGATGACTCATCACAGCCTCTGGTCTCTTTTACCAGTTTTTAGTGCTGTGAAACGCTGTGAATCTTCCATGAGGTGAAGACACTTTATAACAAGCACATCAGAGCACACCTGAGGTTTTTCAGCTCCCTCTGCAGCTGGGTGGGGTTGTGAATACCGGGAGCCCCCATGCTCTGCAATAGCAGCAAGGAGGTGACCAGTGGGTTTGTTTTTTTTTTTTGTCCTTGCAGGGTGGGTGACTCAGCGCTGACACTATGGAACTCAAGCTATGCCTGAGTTAACCCTTAATGCCCCTTCCCCTGCCACATCTGTTATGTTGGCTGTACTGGGTTTCTTGCCAGTTTTGAAGCAGCTGGTGCCTGGATGGGGGGTAAAAAAGTGCCCCCCCCCCCTGAGCCTGCTTCTGGGGATGACACAGAATCGCTGTTTTTTTCTGGTTCTTTTATGTCAGAGGCTGCGGGTTTAACCCTTATGGATAGTGAGGATGACTCTGCTGCAGTCAGTTGCTGGCAAGAATTTGTTGGAGCTCTTGTTTCTGCGGTGCGTGAGGCTCTAAAAATTGAGGATGTGGCGGAGACACTTCCGTGTCAGTACCAGCAGACTACCACGCACCGCTGAAGTGTTTCCTTGTGTTCCTTATTTGGACAATATGTTATACAAGGAATGGGATGCACCGCAAAAAGTTTGTCAAAAAACTTTGCAACCTGTTACCCCCTTGAGGGGGGCTTTAAAAAAAAAAAAAGTAGGTCTCTCCTCCGCCAGTGGACCCAGACTGCGCATGGCCACCACGTTGCCTGTGGAAGGGGCTCCTGCATTTCAGGATCCCGCTGATAGGAGAGTGGAGGCCGTGGCCCGCTCCCTATTCACGGTGGTGGGTTCGGCGGTGAGGCCGGCTCTGGCCGGGGCCCTGGTCAGGCCCCGACTTAAAGGGCGAAGCTCCTGCTGCAGGAGCTGGAAGAAGGACCTCTAAGGTGGCCTTGGTGATGGCCGTTAAGGGTGAACGGTCCTTTTGGGTCTTCCCTGACTGGCATCATTGAGGATGCCACGGGTGGTAAGCGCATGCTGTTCCCACAGTCTGGGAAGGGCTAGGGACCTCGCCCTGTACAAGGACCCTCCTTGCCTACCTCCGAGCGTTTTTTCGCTCGCCCTGTGCGGTGGGGGTAGGTCTACATGGTGCTTGAATCCCCGCTGCGGGGTAGCAGCGCACCTGATACCGCATGCCTAACAAGTCTGCGGACATACCTGCTTCCGCCTGAAGGTCTGCTCCCGCCCGTGTCTCGGGTGGGAGACTGGCTTCGCATTGCGAAGTGTTTTCCTTGGGGTACAAGATTGAGTTTCTCTCTTGTCTGCCAAACAGGTTTTTTCCCTCCGGCTTCTGGCCTCCTCCGGTTCGCCGGTTGACTCCGTCGGGGGCTGTCCAGGATCTTCTGGTCAGGGGAGTGATTGTGCCAGTTCCCTCGTTGGAACGGTCTCGGGGTTTTACTCCATTCTGTTTGTGTCCCCACGGAGGATGGGGCCCGGTCGATCCTGGGCCTCAAGTCCCTCGTTTTGTTTTGTCAAGGTGGTGTCGATTCGCTTGGTAATAGCGGCACTTCATCAGGGGGATTTTCTGGCATCCTTGGATGTCATGAACGTGTACCTGCATATCCTCAAACCACCGGAGATTCTGTGCTTTGCGGTCGGGGGGGGCCATTTTCAATGGTGTCCTTCCCATTCGGCGGGTTTTCGCCAAGGTGCTCATCCCGATACTGGCCCGGCTGTGACAGCGGGGGTTTGTTATCATGGGATGTCTGGACGACATTCTCCTACGAGCTTCTTCGAGCTCTGCATTGGTAGAGCCGTGCCTATCACGTGTCAGGCTCTCCGAGTGTTCGGCTGGTTTCTGGATTGTCCTGAAATCAGGGTTGATTCCGTCTCAGGGATACCTGGGACTGGTCCTGGATTCCTCCGGGGCGGGAGTGTTTTTCTCCTAGCGGAAAAACTTCAGACTCTGCTATCTGCTGTGCAGCAGTTGCCGACCCAGAAGCGGCCATCTCTGCGATTCTGCAGGAAGGTTCTGGGTCAGTTGGTAGCCTCTTTCGAGGCGGTTCCGTATGCCCAATTCCACGCCAGGGTACTACGGAGGGAACTGCTGTCATGATGGGACTAGCTTCCGTCATCTCTGGATTACCAGATTCAGTTTAGTCATCTGATCATGTCTCCCCTGGTGTGGTGGCTGGCGTTTCCGGTGCTTCGGGCCAGAAAGTCTTTTTTCTGCAGGCCACTGGACAGTGGTCACGACGGATGCCAGCCTCTCCGGTTGGGGAGGGGCGCTTGGGGCACCCAGTCAGCCCAGGGGCACTGGACTCAGGTGGAGTCCTGCTTACTGATCAACGTTCTGGAGCTCCGAGCAATCAAGCTTTGCCTTGCCAGGTGGTCCCTGGATCTACAGGCCTGACCGGTCAGGATCCTGTCCGATAACACCACGTCCGTGGCGTAGGTTGATCATCAGGGAGGCACACGGAGTTCTGTTGCAGCGACGGGGGTCGCGCGCATCCTTTCGGTGGGCCAAAGGGTCCGTTCCGGCTCTATCGGCTGGGTACATTCCGGGAATACGAAATTGGCTAGCTGACTACCTAAGTCGCACTGCACTGGGCCAAGGAGAGTGGTCTCTCCACCCGCAGGTGTTTCGGGGTCTGTGCCGAAAGTGGGGCACTCCGGACGTGGACCTTCTAGCGGTCCCGTCTCTATCGGTAGGTGCCACGGTTCGTGGCCAGGTTTAAGGACCCGTGGGCGGACGCGTCAGGTGCGTTGGTGGCTCCTTGGGGTCGCTGTCGCCTACTTTATACCTTCCCTCCTCGGAAGCTTCTTCCTCGCCTGCTGCGCAGAGTAGAAGCTGTAGGGATTCTATCGGTCCTGATTGCCCCAGATTGGCAGCGTCACTTCTGGTACGCGGACCAGGTGCGTCTGCTGGCAGACGCCCCCTAGCGTCTTCCCCTGGGAATTGATTTTCTGTTACAGGGTCCGATCTTCCACCCTGTTTCACAGCCACCGGCCTTAGCGGCGTGGCTGTTGAGAGCCAGGGGCTTAAGGACCGAGGCCTATTGGGCTTGGTGGTCTCTACCGTGCTGCCTGCACGGAAGTCTACCTCACGTAGGTTTTTTCCTCATACATGGAAGGCCTACTTCTCTGTGTGTGGGGAGATGAACTGGCACTCTAGTACATGCGTTGTGTTCAGGATTCTGCTGTCTTTGCAGCAGGGAGTGGTTCAGGCTCTCGCCTTACGTACGGTTAGGAGCCAGATTTCTGCTCTGGCTGTTTTTACTTGCAGCGACCTCTGGCATCGCACTCCTCGGTGCGTGCGTTGGGTCAGGGGGTCTGGCAGGTGGCCCCTCCGGTGCGCCCTCCATTACCCCCATGGGACTTGAATTTAGTCCTTTCAGTGCTTCGGGATGCTCCCTTTGAAGACATTCGGGAGGTTTTTTGTTTATTGTCACAAAAGGTGATTTTATTTCTGGTAGCAATTACCTCGATCAGACGGGTGTCTGTCTGTTCTGGCGGCCTTGTCTTGCAAGGCTCCCTGCTTGGTCATCCGTAAGGATGAGGTGGTGCTGCGGCCGCAGCCGTTTTTTCTCCCTAAGGTCGTTTCGGCTTTTCACTTGGATGTGGACATTGTTCTTCCATCCTTATGTCCTCAGCCGAAGAACCCGAAGGAGGCCTCTTTACATTCTCTGGATGTGGTTCGGGCCCTTCGAGTTTACTTGTCGGCGACAGCTCCGTTCCGGAAGTCGGACTCGCTGTTCGTGTCTGTGTCCGGTCCCAGTAAGGGCCTGGCAGTCTCGTCGGCCACCATTTCCAGGTGGATCCGACAGGTTGTGCTTCAGGCCTATGCCCTGAAGGGCGGGCGCCCCCCTTTCGGGTCATGGCGCATTCGACCAGGGCGATCGGGGCCTCCTGAGCTTTCCGTCATCAAGCCTCTGTGTTACAGGTGTGTAAGGCTGCGACCTGGTCGTCGGTCCACACTTTTTCAAAGTTTTATATGGTGGATGTGAGTGCATCTTCTGATGCCTCCTTCGGCCGCAGGGTGTTACAGGCGGCAGTTTAAGGTTGGAGTTCCTCCGTTGAGTAACTCCGGTTTTTGTTTGGGGTGTAACCTGTTTTTGCTGTGTTATTTTCCCACCCCTCGAATTTTTTGACACTGCTTGGGGACGTCCCTAAGGTCAATGAAGGCTGTGTCCGTCTATGAACGAAAGAGAAAAAAGGATTTTTGTACTCACCGTAAAATCCATTTCTCTGAGTTCATAGACGGACACAGCACCCACCCCTCCTTTGTTTGTACTGCTTGTTACGAACTGAGGCTGCTAAAGCAGGGTGTGGGTTATGCCTGGGGGAGCCACGCCCCCTGGGAGGAGCGGCATGAAGGAAAGTTTTTAACACCTTAAGTGCTGTAGAATTCTGCCTAAATCTCCTGGTAGGAAGAAGCATAACCCTAAGGTCAATGAAGGCTGTGTCCGTCTATGAACTCAGAGAAATGGATTTTACGGTGAGTACAAAAATCCTTTTTTTTTTGCTGTGAAAAATGACAATGGTCCCAAAAATGTGTCAAAATTGTCCGAAGTGTCCGCCATAATGTCGCAGTCACGAAAAAAATCGCTGATCACTGCCCTTGGTAGTAAAAAAAAAAAATAATAATAATAAAAATGCAATAAAACTATCCCCTTTTTTGTAAACGCTATAAATTTTGCGCAAACCAATCGATAATTTTTTATTTTTTTTTTGTTTTTTACCAAAAATAGGTAGAACTGAGGGAAAAAAAATGTTTTATATATTTTTGCGGGATATTTATTATAGAAAAAAGTAAAAAATATTGCATTTTTTCAAAAATTGTCGCTCTATTTTTGTTTATAGCGCAAAAAATAAAAACCTCAGAGGTTATCAAATACCACCAAAAGAAAGCTCTATTTGTGGGGAAAAAAGGATGCCAATTTTGTTTGACCGCGCAATTGTCAGTTAAAGCGACGCAGTGCCGAATCGCAAAACCTGGCCCGGTCCTTTAGCTGCCTAAAGGTCCGGGTCTTAAGTGGTTAAAGTCATCTATAGTGTTCTTGGGAGAGTTGGTGTTTTGCTTTGTTGTAATATGGTACAGGGTTATTGTAAGCTATACCTGATCTAATAATCCACTCTTAGGTGGGTGAGCCAAAGGATCTTGTGCGGAAGGATGTGCGTGCCATACTGACTAAGATGTGCCAGATCTACCCAGCAAGCAAGATGTTTAATTTTGTAATGGATGGGATCAAATCCAAGAACTCCAAGCAGCGGGCAGGTAATAAGGAGCAACTTTTTATTTTTTAGTTCTTTTTTTAGTTATTTTTTAAACTCTGGGAGAAATATTCTATGCACCACGTCTTCAAATTGTCTTGCCTCCTCTATAGAATGCCTAGAGGAGCTGGGCTGCTTGGTGGAATCCTATGGTGTGAATGTTTGCCAGCCGACGCCTGCCAAAGCTCTTAAAGAGATAGCTACCCAGATTGGAGACCGTGACACGTCTGTACGCAATGCAGCACTCAACACCATCGTGGCCGTTTATAATGTGACAGGGGAACAAATCTTCAAGCTCATTGGAAATGTGAGTTTATCTTATGGATTGGTGCGTGATGGTAGATGCTAAATACCTAGCTTTGGATACATGTCCTTATTGATGATTTTTTATTCTCCCTGCAGCTCTCAGAGAAGGATATGAGCATGTTAGAGGAGCGAATAAAGCGTGCTGGGAAGAAGACAGGGGCTGCCCCAGCTAAACCAGTGGAAGAGAAGCCTCAGCGTGTTCAGAGTGCCAATGCCAGCCTGTCTAGGAAAGCACCACCTGAAGACATATCTTCCAAACTCAAGTAGGTTCAGCTGTTGGCTTGTAGTACCTCCCTCAAGTTTTTTTTTGTTTTTTTTTGTTTTTATAGAAGTCTCTTCCCGTTTGATGTGCATTAAACCCAGTTAGTCCAGTTTATCTACATTAAATTGTAGTGTAGGAATTGGGCAACATTATTGGTTGTTTACTGTACTTGTCTGCATCCTATGTTTTGCTAAGCCCTTGGGTTTTTAGTTGCATGCCTCTAAATACTCTGTTCTTCTATCACTGCTTCTCTTGGGACAGAATTATGTATCGCACTTATAGGATGTAAGTAACCTCTTCTACTTTTTCCTTTTTCATCCATCTCTTCTATTTCGCTAGTCATTTTTGCACTGAAATTGGAGCACCGGTCTGTGAGAGAGGGCATGTTCAGTGATCTACAGTTACACCTGGATTTTTTTGTAGCTCTTCATATTTTTATAATATAACTGTCAGTGTGCTATTTACAGAAAAAGATCAGTGAATGGCCATCCTTGGAACAATGAGCCAATGAGTGCTGAGTTAAAAAAAAAAAGGGGGGGGGAGGGGGTGAACCTGTTGGCAGATATACCAGCCTGCCCATTTACTAGTACAACAGTTGTCATTGTGAATGGCATCCCAATGTGTTGTGCAGTAGGGAAAATGCATTATAAAATTTGTCCAGAGTGTCTTTCTTCTCTTTTTCTCTTTTTCTTTTTTCTTTTTCTCTTTTTCTTTTTCTCTTTTTCTTTCTTTTTTTTTTTTTTTTTCCTTTTCTTTCTCTTTCCATTGCAAAGGACTGCTTCGGAAGAGGGTTTTTATGGAATTAAGCCAGTACATCACAGTACAAAAACCATGAGGCCTGTTTCACACATTTCAGCTTGTGTGAACAGCAAGCTTCAAGCAGCTTTCTCTGATTTAAAAGCTCCCTTCAGCTCCCACTTTGAAACTTAATACAGGTTTTAATGGAAGTGCTAATTGTCACTTTAAACAAGCTGCTATGCCAGCAGGCTTCATCTGGATTTCAACCAGCTTCAAATGGTGCCTGTTAATGGCTTGTTTTGAAGAGGGCTGTCGGCACTCCCAGTAGGACCTGTAGGGTTGATTTACTAATGCTGGAAGCATAGAAACCAATCTGCTTCCAATTTCAGCTTCCATGTTTTATTGTTAAAGCGGGAGTTCACCCAAAAATCAACTTTCTGCAGTTAGATCCAGCATACTGCTGACATCTGCAGTATGCTGGTCTTCTTCTTCTTTTTTTTTTTTTCTTTTTTTTTTGGTACTTATCGTTTTAGCAGTAATGGTACTTATCGTTTTAGCAGTAATTCTTCTATGCCTCCGAGCGGGGATTACTTCCTGGTATAGGCGTTCCCTTCAAGACAAGCAAGTTGATTCACAGCCTTCGATAGCGCGTCACGGCTTCCGAAGATACACAAGTGACGCTCGGCAATTTACGGCGCCTGCGCAGTCAGCTCTACACGGCTGGCGCAGGCGCCGTAAACAGCCAAGTGTCACCTCGACTTTTTTCGTTAGCCGTGACGCGCGATCGAAGGCCGTCAATCAACTTGCTTGCCTTCGGGAACGCCCATTCCCCGAATGATTCCCCGCTCGGAGCCATAGAAGAAATACTTCTATAACGATAAGTACCAAAATAGACATAAAAAGACCAACATACTGCAGATGTCAGCAGTATGCTGGATCTAACTGCAGAAAGTTGATTTTTGGGTGAACTCCCGCTTTAATTGAACATGCTGGTTGGTTTCTTTGCAGAAAGAAAGCTTGATTTTTGCACTCTCCAGCATTAGTAAATCCCAGTGTTTTTAATGTTTCCAAACTGGAGCTGACTGGTACTGTAAAAGCCTTCAGCAAAGCTTGCTGAAACCGCTGAAAATGCTTTGGAAAAGCTTGCTGTTTCAACTGCTCTTATAGGAGTTGAAGATCATGTGAAACCGTCCTAAATGCTTTTTTCATGAACATGTAGGTGGTTTTATTTCTAGTAGTATACATGAATGGAGGTCACCCTGTGCTTCACCAGGGACACAGCTCACTGGATAAATGGAAAGGTGTACTCCTAATGTATCTTTTGGAACTGGTCCCCCCCCCCCCCCGTGCTCCATTAGATGACCAGGCCTCTACAAGGGGTGTGATGGTTTTGCCATGGCAGTGCTTTAGGGCTACTGCCCATTAAATCAGCGGTTCTCAACCTCAGTCCTCATGTACCCCCAACAGGCCATGTTTTGGGAGTTTCTCTTAGATAAAATAGCTGTCCAAAATACCAAGCCATTGACTGATTTTAAGGCACCTGTGCAAGATTAAAAGAAAAAAAAAATGCAAACATGGCTTGTTGGGGGTTCTCGTGGACTGAGGTCGAGAACCACTGCATTAGACCACAGTAGGTCTCACTTTTAGGTCTTACATTATGGGTCAATGGGAGTGGGCCCTCCAAATTTGGGAAAGGGTTGGGTAGCGATTCACTTTTATTCTAGTTTACTACCAGAAAATCTTTAAGCTGTTTTGATTGTCGTTAAGAAGTTTTGTGTTCCCCACAGCCAAGCCCGTAACATGGGAGGACATTCTGAGCCTGCGCATAATTCCGTTTCACGAGAATTTCAGTTGGATTTGGATGAAATCGAGAACGACAATGGAACTGTAAGATGCGAGATGCCAGCTTTGGTTCAACACAAACTGGATGAGATTTTTGAACCAGTCTTACTCCCAGAACCAAAGTAAGTGTCCCTTCAGTTATTGCAGACGTGTTGCTGTTGGTTTAGCCGTACTTTGTAGAATTTTAGAATGTAGGGATCAGGCTCTGGACTAGTTATTAAAACATGATATGCAGGTGTTTATATTGGCGGTCATTTAAGTTTGTAATGTTTTTTTCGTTTCACGGGCTGGCACTTCAAGTCTTCAGAGTCATCAGGCAAGCCACAGAGGTGCATCTCTACTTTTCAGAGTGGTGGGGCATCTTGCAGACGCTTGGACAACGTGCATCCCAAATGCTTGGGTGCAGGTGGTATTCCTGGGCTTTGTGGTTTTTCACCTCCAACCTTGCTTTCTCCCACACCGACTTTCAGCTTTCCAACAAGCATTCTGGGGTTGCAATTTCATGGTATATCTATTGCGATATACTTCTTGTTGAGGGGACATTTGGTGAACTACCGCATAAGTAGCCCATTATGTGACCCTTGCTTGCAGGAGAAGCCCGCGATGTCTCAGTCTTCCTCACTGGCAGCGAGCGTCCAATCTTCACCCCTCTTCCTTCCGGGGCTGCAAACTCTGGCTTTGTGACTGGCCGGAGTCGCGTGACATCACTCCCGCGCATGTGTGCAGGCTCCGCCTTTCATAGCATGATGCCAGCTTGAAACGGCACAGCGTGCCCTTTTTAGTCGACGCATGCGCAGAAGAGGCCTTTGTTCGGGCACTTTGCAAATATCTCCTAAACCGTGGAGGTTTAGGAGATATTTCAAGCACCTACAGGTAAGCCTTAATCTTGGCTTGCCTGTAGGTGAAAGCTGTCCCTGATGGTTTTACATCCTCTTTAAGGTCCTTCATGCCACTCTTTGGGTCCTGCTTGCAGATCAGTTTGGTTTTCTTGACCGATATTTTCTTGACCTTGTTGGTGATTGTTTTGCAATGTTGCTTATCGATCAGTTGTGCTACTTTTGGGCACCCCAATAGTTATCTACCCGTGTCTGTCAAAACTGGCGGCCCTCCAGCTGTTATGAATCTACAAGTCCCATGATGCATTGCAAGGCTGACAGTTACAAGCATGACTCTCCCACGGACAGAGGCGTGATGTGACTTGTAGTTTTGCAACAGCTGGCGGGCTACCAGTTTGAGGCCCCTGGATTGGAGCATTTTCCTAATCTCGATTTTAAAGGGCACAGGTCCCTCCCCTTTTTTTATAATATGCTCTGTTTTGCTTCAAAAATGAGGCATGCTGGTAGATTATTTTTTATTTATTTTTTCTCTTTTGGTCTCGGCACCAAATGGGGAACAATTCTGTAGCTTCTAAAGTCTCTGAGGTATGACCATGTGGCTTCTTCTAACTGATATTTGTCCATAGGATAAGAGCGGTCTCCCCACACTTTGATGACATGCACAGCAACACAGCCTCCACCATAAACTATGTCATCTCCCAGGTTGCCAGTGGGGACATAAACACCAGTATACAGGCTCTAGCACAGGTAAGATTGAGGTCTACTACGTTTTATTTAGAGGTCATGGTCTGGTCTGGCGATTGAGTTTTTGCTTTGCTTGATTTCTTTCAGATTGATGAAGTTTTGCGTCAGGAAGATAAAGCAGAGGCCATGTCTGGACACATAGACCAGTTCTTAATTGCCACCATTATGCAATTGCGTCTGATATACAATACCCACATGGCAGACGAACGGCTGGACAAAGATGATATTGTACGTTTGTACAGCTGCATCATTGGCAACATGATCTCGGTAAGTTTCTTTTTAGTAAACTGGTCAGTCTTAATTGTGGAAAGACTGTCCTGACTCTTTATCCACAGTTGCATAATTGGTCTGAATCCAATCAACCCTCTGTCTTGGGGTTACCAGACTGTACTCTTCAGTCATATTGGTGTTGATATTAAAGGGGTTGTAAAGGTTTGTTTTATTTTCTAAATGGGTTCGTTTTAAGCTAGTGCATTGTTCACTTACCTTTTCCTTTCGCTTTCCCTTGTAAATGTTTTTTTTTTTCTTTGTCTGAATTTCTCACTTCCTGTTCCTCCTCAGTAAGCTTGCCCCCATCATCCGAGCCGTTCTGGCTGGGGGTTAGCGTGCTCGCCCCCTCCCTTGGGACTACTTCCTTGCTGTGTGTTCACAACACCTCCTTGCGGCAAACTCCCTACTCCTGCCGCTATGTAGCATTAAGTCTTTAGCACGCCTTTGACTTCCAAATATCAGAATGCACTTAATTCTTGCTGTGATCTCATGCAATTTGTACAGTTCCTCCTGAATACATTTAAGATGAGTGGGCCTTGACAGGTCTCCATATTTCTGCACAAGTGAATGATGAATATCTTAAAATCTGCTCACAGCTCTTTCAGATGGAAAGCCTGGCTCGGGAAGCTTCCTCTGGTGTACTAAAGGATCTGATGCATGGCCTCATTACCCTCATGCTGGACTCCAGGGTGGAGGATCTTGAAGAAGGCCAGCAAGTGGTGCGCTCAGTCAACCTCCTTGTGGTGAAAGTGTTGGAGAGATCTGATCAGACCAACATTCTTAGGTAAGGCTTTGTGGCTTTTGGGTAACTTTGCTACAGATTGCTGCACATGTCCTAACCTGTGCTCTCTTCCACAGCGCTCTTCTGGTGCTGCTTCAAGACAGTCTTCTTGCTACAGCCAGCTCACCCAAGTTTTCTGAGCTTGTCATGAAGGTAAAACAATGTCTTTCAGAATCAAATATTGTACCATTTTCTTTCCTTAACCACTTAAGGACCCGCTCATGTACATATACGTCCTTTTTTTTTTTTTTTTTTTAAAGTTGGATATCTCGGTAACGGCAGCCACTTCTGCCACAACCAAGATATCTATCTTTACTGTGAGCTGTCCTGTAAACGATAACGGTGGTCTCCGCGGCGGATTCGCTGCAAGATCACTGTTATCAGCGGTGGGAGAGGGCCCCCTCTCCCACCGCTTACCGGAGCCGTCGTAGCGGCGGAGGCGATCGGGTCCTTTCCTCTCCTCAGCTGGGATACGAGTGAGGGCAAGATGGCCCCCACCTGTCCCCATAGAAGGGCGGAAGTGACGTCACATTCGCCCATGATTCTTATAGCAATATTTTCTAATTTTTTTTTTTTTTTTTTTTTTTTTGCATTTAAGTCTAAATATTAGATCTGAGGTCTTTTTGACCCCAGATCTCATATTTAAGAGGACCTGTCATGCTTTTTTATATTACAAGGGGTGTTTACAGTCCCTGTAATGGGAATAAAAGTGATCAATTTTAATAATTTTTTTTTTCAGTGTAAAAAAATAATAAAAATAAAAAAAACATTTTTTTAAAGTGCTCCGTCCCGACGAGCTTGCGTGCAGAAGAGAACGCATATGTGAGTAGCGCGCGCATATGAAAACGGTGCTCAAACCACACGAGTGAGGTATCACCGCCATCGTTGGAGCGATAGCAATAATTCTAGCCCTAGACCTCCTCTGTAGCTCAAAAGATGCAACCTATAGAATTTTTTTAAATGTCGCCTATGGAGATTTTTTAAGGGTAAAAGTTTGACGCCATTCCACAAGCGAGCGCAATTTTGAAGCGTGACATGTTGGGTATCATTTTACTCGGCGTAACATTATCTCTCACAATATATAAAAATATTGGATTGACTTTACTGCATTTTATTTTTTTAATTAAAAAAAGTTAATTTTTTCCAAAACAAAGTGCGCTTGTAAGACAGCTGTGCAAATACGTTGTGACAAAGTATTGCAATGACCGTCATTTTATTCTCTAGGGTGTTAGAAAAAAAAATATATAATGTTTTGAGGGTTTTAAGTAATTTTTAGTCTTGTAAACGCCGAATCTGAAAAACACCCAAGGTCCTTAAGTGGTTAATAACCAGAAACCTTTCACAGGTCTTTCCAATCTAGAAGGCTTCTTTGGCTACGCAAAGTTCTGCCAAATGACAGTATGTTTTTGGAATACTTTTTACACCTGTATCTTGCGTTCACCGTGGTCGAAGTGCGGGTTTTTATTTCATTGTATTGTGAACTCTAATTGCTGTATAACATTTTCTACCCTTTGGGATGTTCAATTCTCAGTTTTCCAAATTCATGCAGTGTTTGCTTGATGGATTTGGTGAATTCAGTCTCCTGTTAACATTACTATAATTTTTTCCTTTTTGACTTTTAGTGTTTGTGGCGAATGATACGGCTTCTCCCAGAATGCATCAACAACCTCAATCTAGACCGAATTCTGTTGGACATCCATAATTTTATGAGGGTCCTTCCGAAGGAGAAGCTGAAAGCACACAAGAGCGAGCTGCCTATGAGGACTCTGAAGACCCTTCTGCACACTCTCTGCAAGCTCAAGGGAGCAAAGGTGGCTGATTTATAGAACTGTATTGTAACAGTACGAGGCACCAAATACAATGGTTGCATTATAGTCAAACGTTGATGGTTTGCCTTGTTTACGGCATATTTTGACAGCCATTTTTAAGTTCTAGAAACTTTTGGTAATCCCAGCCAATAACTCATGTGATGAACTTCTTTCAGATCATGGATCACCTGGGGATGATTGACAACAAGAATGAGTCTGAGCTGGAGGCTCACCTGCTGAGAGTTATGAAGCACTCTTTGGATGGAATGGGCTCCAAAATGGACAAGGAGACTGAGAAGGGAGCATCCCGCACAGTGAGTTTCATGCATTCATATTTCATACAGCTGGCAATAAACAGAATGCTCAGCATTTATCACAGCCATCTTGTAAACTTTTTTAAGTGCCTGTTCAGTAAAAACAAATGTCACTTTGTGTGATTCTGAACCCTTAAGTTTTTACCTTGATGCATTCTACGAGTTGAGACAAATCTTCTGTGCCAGAGGATTCCCCCCCATTTTCTGACCCGTGCTTGATCCAGCATTGTGCAGGGGAGTAGTGTCTCTCCACTCTGTCCTTGCTCACTGGGCAGATTGAAACACAGCTTCCCCGTTCTTCACTGTGGCGGCGTCATCGATCATGTGTTCCCTTTTATAGGGAATCACAATCGATGACGTCACACCTACAGCCACACCCCCCTACAGTTGTAAACACACTTCAGGGAACACCTAACCCCTTCAGCGCTCCCCCTTGTGGATAACTCCCAAACTGCAACCGTCATTTCTCTTTCGTTCATAGACGGACACAGCCTTCATTGACCTTAGGGTTATGCTTCTTCCTACCAGGAGATTTAGGCAGAATTCTACAGCACTTAAGGTGTTAAAAACTTTCCTTCATGCCGCTCCTCCCAGGGGGCGTGGCTCCCCCAGGCATAACCCACACCCTGCTTTAGCAGCCCCAGTTTGTTTTCTGCCTAACGACAGGAGGTCAAGGCTCTCTCTGGAGTTCCTGGACTCTGGAGTTTTTTTCTGGCGATTTTTCTCGCTTTTTTATTGTTTTGTTCCTGCATTTTGAATCCTGCGATTCTTCTATCAACAGCCGACTGGGTGACAGGCTGGGTCCTCGACCCTTGTAGTCCCCCCCTGTTCGGCCTTCGAGCGTGTGCCGGCCCTCAGCTCAGCTTTGGGACGTCCACGACAGGCCCCGTTGCTCCAGGGGCGGCCGGGGAACTTCGGTTCTAGGGCACACATATGACCGGTCTCTATGGCTTTGTCGCAGTGTGTCTGGCCGACAGCCATGCCGTTTACGGACGTTGGTTCTGTCTGGGATACCTCCAGCCGGGTAGTCGCAGGACAGGTAAGTAGTGGCCCCTTACTCAGGTAAGTGGTCTGGCTGGTGGTTTCCCTGGGGAGGTCGACTAAGGGTCCGCCCTGATTTCCTCTCTCCCCTTCCTCTCCCTCCTTCCCCTGACTGGGTAGTGGCTGTGAAGGGGGGCCTCCTGGGTTTTCTTTGTTACCACCGGAGCCCGTGTGTTGTTAGGGGGACTGTGTTGTTACTCTGGGGGGTGCTGCTGTGTGCTGCTGTGTTCTATGAGGTAATTTTTACCTCAGACAGCGGCCATCTTGGAAATCTCCTTGGTAACGCTGTGATTCTTTTCTGAGGTGACAAAGCACAGCCAGTGCTGCTGTGTTCTATGAGGTAATTTTTACCTCAGACAGCGGCCGTCTTGGAAATCTCCTTGGTAACGCTGTGATTCTTTTCTAAATGTGACAGACAAAGCACAGCCAGTGCTGCTGTGTTCTATGAGGTAATTTT